>NW_027274416.1:0-104196 GCF_030028105.1 Mobula birostris
TACAACTGCTAATCAACACAGAATCATGTGGAAAGATTATTTAAGATGTTTCAATTAGGTTTCCAGTCTGTACATTTTATAAATGATTACTATTGGCACTGTCAAAGGATTGTATGCATTGAGAAAAGAACTTTTTTATCTTGCTGGGCAAAGGCATGGTACAAGTTCTAATCAACACAGAATCATGTGGAAAGGTAATTTAAGGTGTTTCCATTAGGTTTGCACTCAGCACTTTGGTGGAAAATTGAAATGTACACTATTTGTAAAGTCAAAACAGTGTATGCACTGAGAAAAGAACTTTTTTGTCTTGATGAACAGAGGCATGAAACAAATTATAGACAACTCAGAATCATGAGGAAAGATTATTTAAGATGTTTCCATTAGGTTTGCACTCCGTACTTTGGTATAAGATTGAAATGTATACTATTGGTAATGTCAAAGCATTGTATGCACTGAGAAAACAACTTTTTTGTTTTGCTGAGCAAAGGCATGGTACGAGTTCTAATCAACTCAGAATCATGTGGAAATATTATTTAAGATGTTTCCATTAGGTTTCCACTCTGTACTTTTGTGCAAATGATTACTATTGGCACTGTCAAAGGATTGTATGCATTGAGAAAAGAACTTTTTTATCTTGCTGGGCAAAGGCATGGTACAAGTTCTAATCAACACAGAATCATGTGGAAAGGTAATTTAAGGTGTTTCCATTAGGTTTGCACTCAGCACTTTGTTGGGAAATTGAAATGTACACTGTTTGTAAAGTCAAAACAGTGTATGCACTGAGAAAAGAACTTTGTTGTCTTTATGAACAGAGGCATGAAACAAATTATAGACAACTCAGAATCATGAGGAAAGATTATTTAAGATGTTTCCATTAGGTTTGCACTCAGTACTTTGGTGTAGATTGATATGTATTCTATTGGTAATGTCAAAGCATTGTATGCACTGAGAAAACAACTTTTTTGTTTTGCTGAGCAAAGGCATGGTACGAGTTCTAATTAACACAGAATCATGTGGAAAGGTAATTTAAGATGTTGCCATCAGGTTTGCACTCAGTTCTTTGGTGGAAAATTGAAATGTATACTAATGGTAATGTCAAAGCTTTGTATGCACTGAGGAAACAACTTTTTTGTCTTGCTGAGCAAAGGCATGGTACAAGTTCTAATAAACACAGAATCATGTGGAAAGGTAATTTAAGATGTTGCCATTAGGTTTGCACTCAGTTCTTTGGTGGAAAATTGAAATGTATACTATTGGTAAAGTCAAAGCATTGTATGCACTGAGAAAACAACTTTTTTGTCTTACTGAGCAAAGGCATGGTACAACTGCAAATCAACACAGAATCATGTGGAAATATTATTTAAGATGTTTCCATTAGGTTTCCACTCTGTACTTTTGTGCAAATGATTACTATTGGCACTGTCAAAGGATTGTATGCATTGAGAAAACAACTTTTTTATCTTGCTGGGCAAAGGCATGGTACAAGTTCTAATCAACACAGAATCATGTGGAAAGGTAATTTAAGGTGTTTCCATTAGGTTTGCACTCAGCACTTTGGTGGGAAATTGAAATGTACACTGTTTGTAAAGTCAAAACAGTGTATGCACTGAGAAAAGAACTTTTTTGTCTTTATGAACAGAGGCATGAAACAAATTATAGACAACTCAGAATCATGAGGAAAGATTATTTAAGATGTTTCCATTAGGTTTTCACTCAGTACTTTGGTGTAGATTGAAATGTATACTATTGGTAATGTCAAAGCCTTGTATGCTCTGAGAAAACAACTTTTTTGTCTTACTGAGCAAAGCCATGGTACAACTGCTAATCAACACAGAATCATGTGGAAAGATTATTTAAGATGTTTCCATTAGGTTTCCAGTCTGTACATTTGTGTAAATGATTACTATTGGCACTGTCAAAGGATTGTATGCATTGAGAAAAGAACTTTTTTATCTTGCTGGGCAAAGGCATGGTACAAGTTCTAATCAACACAGAATCATGTGGAAAGGTAATTTAAGGTGTTTCCATTAGGTTTGCACTCAGCACTTTGGTGGAAGTTTAAAATGTATACTATTGGTAATGTCAAAGCATTGTATGCACTGAGAAAACAACTTTTTTGTTTTGCTGAGCAAAGGCATGGTACGAGTTCTAATCAACTCAGAATCATGTGGAAAGGTAATTTAAGGTGTTTCCATTTGGTTTGCCGTCAGTACTTTGGTGGAAGTTTAAAATGTATACTATTGGTAATGTCAAAGCTTTGTATGCACTGAGGAAACAACTTTTTTGTCTTGATGAACAGAGGCATGAAACAAATTATAGACAACTCAGAAACATGAGGAAAGATTATTTAAGATGTTTCTATTCGGTTTGCACTCAGTACTTTGGTGTAAAATTGAAATGTATACTATTGGTAAAGTCAAAGCATTGTATGCACTGAGAAAACAACTTTTTTGTTTTGCTGAGCAAAGGCATGGTACAAGTTCTAATTAACACAGAATCATGTGGAAAGGTAATTTAAGATGTTGCCATTAGGTTTGCACTCAGTTCTTTGGTGGAAAATTGAGATGTATACTAATGGTAATGTCAAAGCTTTGTATGCACTGAGGAAACAACTTTTTTGTCTTGCTGAGCAAAGGCATGGTACAAGTTCTAATAAACACAGAATCATGTGGAAAGGTAATTTAAGATGTTGCCATTAGGTTTGCACTCAGTTCTTTGGTGGAAAATTGAAATGTATACTATTGGTAAAGTCAAAGCATTGTATGCACTGAGAAAACAACTTTTTTGTCTTACTGAGCAAAGGCATGGTACAACTGCAAATCAACAGAGAATCATGTGGAAATATTATTTAAGATGTTTCCATTAGGTTTCCACTCTGTACTTTTGTGCAAATGATTACTATTGGCACTGTCAAAGGATTGTATGCATTGAGAAAAGAACTTTTTTATCTTGCTGGGCAAAGGCATGGTACAAGTTCTAATCAACACAGAATCATGTGGAAAGGTAATTTAAGGTGTTTCCATTAGGTTTGCACTCAGCACTTTGGTGGGAAATTGAAATCTAAACTGTTTGTAAAGTCAAAACAGTGTATGCACTGAGAAAAGAACTTTTTTGTCTTTATGAACAGAGGCATGAAACAAATTATAGAGAACTCAGAATCATGAGGAAAGATTATTTAAGATGTTTCCATTAGGTTTGCACTCAGTACTTTGGTGTAAGATTGATATGTATTCTATTGGTAATGTCAAAGCATTGTATGCACTGAGAAAACAACTTTTTTGTTTTGCTGAGCATAGGCATAGTACAAGTTCTAATCAACAGAGAATCATGTGGAAAGGTAATTTAAGATGTTGCCATCAGGTTTGCACTCAGTACTTTGGTGGAAAATTGAAATGTATACTATTGGTGAAGTCAAAGCCTTGTATGCTCTGAGAAAACAACTTTTTTATCTTGCTGAGCAAATGCATGGTACAAGTTCTAATCAACTCAGAATCATGTGGAAAGGTAATTTAAGGTGTTTCCATTAGGTTTGCCGTCAGTACTTTGGTGGAAGTTTAAAATGTATACTATTGGTAATGTCAAAGCTTTGTATGCACTGAGGAAGCAACTTTTTTGTCTTGATGAACAGAGGCATGAAACAAATTATAGACAACTCAGAATCATGAGGAAAGATCATTTAAGATGTTTCCATTAGGTTTGCACTCAGTACTTTGGTGTAAAATTGAAATGTATACTATTGGTAAAGTCAAAGCATTGTACGCTCTGAGGAAACAACTTTTTTGTCCTGCTGAGCAAAGGTATGTTACAAGTTCTAATCAACAAAGAATCATGTGGAAAGGTAATTTAAGGTGTTTCCATTAGGTTTGCAATCAGCACTTCGGTGGAAAATTGAAATGTACACTGTTTGTAAACTCAAAACAGTGTATGCACTGAGAAAAGAACTTTTTTGTCTTTATGAACAGAGGCATGAAACAAATTATAGACAACTCAGAATCATGAGGAAAGATTATTTAAGATGTTTCCATTAGGTTTGCACTCAGTACTTTGGTGTAAAATTGAAATGTATACTATTGGTAAAGTCAAAGCATTGTATGCACTGAGAAAACAACTTTTTTGTCTTACTGAGCAAAGCCATGGTACAACTGCTAATCAACACAGAATCATGTGGAAAGGTAAATTAAGGTGTTTCCATTAGGTTTGGAGTCAGTACTTTGGTGGAAGTTTAAAATGTATACTATTGGTAATGTCAAAGCTTTGTATGCACTGAGGAAACAACTTTTTTGTCTAGCTGAGCAAAGGTATGGTACAAGTTCTAATCAACACAGAATCATGTGGAAAGGTAATTTAAGGTGTTTCCATTAGGTTTGCAATCAGCAGTTTGGTGGAAAATTAAAATGTATACCATTGGCAAAGTCAAAGTATGCTCTGAGAAAACAACTTTTTTATCTAGCTGGACAAAGGCATGGTACAAGTTCTAATAACACAGAATCATGTGGAAAGGTAATTTAAGGTGTTTCCATTAGGTTTGCACTCAGCACTTTGGTGGAAAATTGAAATGTACACTGTTTGTAAAGTCAAAACAGTGTATGCACTGAGAAAATAACTTTTTTGTCTTTATGAACAGAGGCATGAAACAAATTATAGACAACTCAGAATCATGAGGAAAGATTATTTAAGATGTTTCCATTAGGTTTGCACTCAGTACTTTGGTGTAAGATTGATATGTATACTATTAGTAATGTCAAAGCATTGTATGCACTGAGAAAACAACTTTTTTGTCTTGCTGAGCAAAGGCATAGTACAAGTTCTAATCAACTCAGAATCATGTGGAAAGGTAATTTGAGATGTTGCCATCAGGTTTGCACTCAGTACTTTGGTGGAAAATTGAAATGTATACTATTGGTAAAGTCAAAGCATTGTATGCACTGAGAAAACAACTTTTTTGTCTTACTGAGCAAAGCCATGGTACAACTGCTAATCAACAAAGAATCATGTGGAAAGGTAATTTAAGGTGTTTCCATTAGGTTTGCAATCAGCACTTTGGTGGAAAATTGAAATGTACACTGTTTGTAAAGTCAAAACAGTGTATGCACTGAGAAAAGAACTTTTTTGTCTTTATGAACAGAGGCATGAAACAAATTATAGACAACTCAGAATCATGAGGAAAGATTATTTAAGATGTTTCCATTAGGTTTGCACTCAGTACTTTGGTGTAAAATTGAAATGTATACTATTGGTAAAGTCAAAGCATTGTATGCACTGAGAAAACAACTTTTTTGTCTTACTGAGCAAAGCCATGGTACAACTGCTAATCAACACAGAATCATGTGGAAAGGTAAATTAAGGTGTTTCCATTAGGTTTGGAGTCAGTACTTTGGTGGAAGTTTAAAATGTATACTATTGGTAATGTCAAAGCTTTGTATGCACTGAGGAAACAAATTTTTGTCTAGCTGAGCAAAGGTATGGTACAAGTTCTAATCAACACAGAATCATGTGGAAAGGTAATTTAAGGTGTTTCCATTAGGTTTGCTATCAGCAGTTTGGTGGAAAATTAAAATGTATACCATTGGCAAAGTCAAAGTATGCTCTGAGAAAACAACTTTTTTGTCTTACTGAGCAAAGCCATGGTACAACTGCTAATCAACACAGAATCATGTGGAAAGATTATTTAAGATGTTTCAATTAGGTTTCCAGTCTGTACATTTTTGTAAATGATTACTATTGGCACTGTCAAAGGATTGTATGCATTGAGAAAAGAACTTTTTTATCTTGCTGGGCAAAGGCATGGTACAAGTTCTAATCAACACAGAATCATGTGGAAAGGTAATTTAAGGTGTTTCCATTAGGTTTGCACTCAGCACTTTGGTGGAAAATTGAAATGTACACTATTTGTAAAGTCAAAACAGTGTATGCACTGAGAAAAGAACTTTTTTGTCTTGATGAACAGAGGCATGAAACAAATTATAGACAACTCAGAATCATGAGGAAAGATTATTTAAGATGTTTCCATTAGGTTTGCACTCTGTACTTTGGTGTAAGATTGAAATGTATACTATTGGTAATGTCAAAGCATTGTATGCACTGAGAAAACAACTTTTTTGTTTTGCTGAGCAAAGGCATGGTACGAGTTCTAATCAACTCAGAATCATGTGGAAAGGTAATTTAAGGTGTTTCCATTTGGTTTGCCGTCAGTACTTTGGTGGAAGTTTAAAATGTATACTATTGGTAATGTCAAAGCTTTGTATGCACTGAGGAAACAACTTTTTTGTCTTGATGAACAGAGGCATGAAACAAATTATAGACAACTCAGAAACATGAGGAAAGATTATTTAAGATGTTTCTATTCGGTTTGCACTCAGTACTTTGGTGTAAAATTGAAATGTATACTATTGGTAAAGTCAAAGCATTGTATGCACTGAGAAAACAACTTTTTTGTTTTGCTGAGCAAAGGCATGGTACAAGTTCTAATTAACACAGAATCATGTGGAAAGGTAATTTAAGATGTTGCCATTAGGTTTGCACTCAGTTCTTTGGTGGAAAATTGAGATGTATACTAATGGTAATGTCAAAGCTTTGTATGCACTGAGGAAACAACTTTTTTGTCTTGCTGAGCAAAGGCATGGTACAAGTTCTAATAAACACAGAATCATGTGGAAAGGTAATTTAAGATGTTGCCATTAGGTTTGCACTCAGTTCTTTGGTGGAAAATTGAAATGTATACTATTGGTAAAGTCAAAGCATTGTATGCACTGAGAAAACAACTTTTTTGTCTTACTGAGCAAAGGCATGGTACAACTGCAAATCAACAGAGAATCATGTGGAAATATTATTTAAGATGTTTCCATTAGGTTTCCACTCTGTACTTTTGTGCAAATGATTACTATTGGCACTGTCAAAGGATTGTATGCATTGAGAAAAGAACTTTTTTATCTTGCTGGGCAAAGGCATGGTACAAGTTCTAATCAACACAGAATCATGTGGAAAGGTAATTTAAGGTGTTTCCATTAGGTTTGCACTCAGCACTTTGGTGGGAAATTGAAATGTAAACTGTTTGTAAAGTCAAAACAGTGTATGCACTGAGAAAAGAACTTTTTTGTCTTTATGAACAGAGGCATGAAACAAATTATAGACAACTCAGAATCATGAGGAAAGATTATTTAAGATGTTTCCATTAGGTTTGCACTCAGTACTTTGGTGTAAGATTGATATGTATTCTATTGGTAATGTCAAAGCATTGTATGCACTGAGAAAACAACTTTTTTGTTTTGCTGAGCAAAGGCATAGTACAAGTTCTAATCAACAGAGAATCATGTGGAAAGGTAATTTAAGATGTTGCCATCAGGTTTGCACTCAGTACTTTGGTGGAAAATTGAAATGTATACTATTGGTAAAGTCAAAGCCTTGTATGCTCTGAGAAAACAACTTTTTTATCTTGCTGAGCAAATGCATGGTACAAGTTCTAATCAACTCAGAATCATGTGGAAAGGTAATTTAAGGTGTTTCCATTAGGTTTGCCGTCAGTACTTTGGTGGAAGTTTAAAATGTATACTATTGGTAATGTCAAAGCTTTGTATGCACTGAGGAAGCAACTTTTTTGTCTTGATGAACAGAGGCATGAAACAAATTATAGACAACTCAGAATCATGAGGAAAGATCATTTAAGATGTTTCCATTAGGTTTGCACTCAGTACTTTGGTGTAAAATTGAAATGTATACTATTGGTAAAGTCAAAGCATTGTACGCTCTGAGGAAACAACTTTTTTGTCCTGCTGAGCAAAGGTATGTTACAAGTTCTAATCAACAAAGAATCATGTGGAAAGGTAATTTAAGGTGTTTCCATTAGGTTTGCAATCAGCACTTTGGTGGAAAATTGAAATGTACACTGTTTGTAAAGTCAAAACAGTGTATGCACTGAGAAAAGAACTTTTTTGTCTTTATGAACAGAGGCATGAAACAAATTATAGACAACTCAGAATCATGAGGAAAGATTATTTAAGATGTTTCCATTAGGTTTGCACTCAGTACTTTGGTGGAAGTTTAAAATGTATACTATTGGTAATGTCAAAGCTTTGTATGCACTGAGGAAACAACTTTTTTGTCTAGCTGGACAAAGGCATGGTACAAGTTCTAATAACACAGAATCATGTGGAAAGGTAATTTAAGGTGTTTCCATTAGGTTTGCACTCAGCACTTTGGTGGAAAATTGAAATGTACACTGTTTGTAAAGTCAAAACAGTGTATGCACTGAGAAAATAACTTTTTTGTCTTTATGAACAGAGGCATGAAACAAATTATAGACAACTCAGAATCATGAGGAAAGATTATTTAAGATGTTTCCATTAGGTTTGCACTCAGTACTTTGGTGTAAGATTGATATGTATACTATTAGTAATGTCAAAGCATTGTATGCACTGAGAAAACAACTTTTTTGTCTTGCTGAGCAAAGGCATAGTACAAGTTCTAATCAACTCAGAATCATGTGGAAAGGTAATTTGAGATGTTGCCATCAGGTTTGCACTCAGTACTTTGGTGGAAAATTGAAATGTATACTATTGGTAAAGTCAAAGCATTGTATGCACTGAGAAAACAACTTTTTTGTCTTACTGAGCAAAGCCATGGTACAACTGCTAATCAACAAAGAATCATGTGGAAAGGTAATTTAAGGTGTTTCCATTAGGTTTGCAATCAGCACTTTGGTGGAAAATTGAAATGTACACTGTTTGTAAAGTCAAAACAGTGTATGCACTGAGAAAAGAACTTTTTTGTCTTTATGAACAGAGGCATGAAACAAATTATAGACAACTCAGAATCATGAGGAAAGATTATTTAAGATGTTTCCATTAGGTTTGCACTCAGTACTTTGGTGTAAAATTGAAATGTATACTATTGGTAAAGTCAAAGCATTGTATGCACTGAGAAAACAACTTTTTTGTCTTACTGAGCAAAGCCATGGTACAACTGCTAATCAACACAGAATCATGTGGAAAGGTAAATTAAGGTGTTTCCATTAGGTTTGGAGTCAGTACTTTGGTGGAAGTTTAAAATGTATACTATTGGTAATGTCAAAGCTTTGTATGCACTGAGGAAACAAATTTTTGTCTAGCTGAGCAAAGGTATGGTACAAGTTCTAATCAACACAGAATCATGTGGAAAGGTAATTTAAGGTGTTTCCATTAGGTTTGCTATCAGCAGTTTGGTGGAAAATTAAAATGTATACCATTGGCAAAGTCAAAGTATGCTCTGAGAAAACAACTTTTTTGTCTTACTGAGCAAAGCCATGGTACAACTGCTAATCAACACAGAATCATGTGGAAAGATTATTTAAGATGTTTCAATTAGGTTTCCAGTCTGTACATTTTTGTAAATGATTACTATTGGCACTGTCAAAGGATTGTATGCATTGAGAAAAGAACTTTTTTATCTTGCTGGGCAAAGGCATGGTACAAGTTCTAATCAACACAGAATCATGTGGAAAGGTAATTTAAGGTGTTTCCATTAGGTTTGCACTCAGCACTTTGGTGGAAAATTGAAATGTACACTATTTGTAAAGTCAAAACAGTGTATGCACTGAGAAAAGAACTTTTTTGTCTTGATGAACAGAGGCATGAAACAAATTATAGACAACTCAGAATCATGAGGAAAGATTATTTAAGATGTTTCCATTAGGTTTGCACTCTGTACTTTGGTGTAAGATTGAAATGTATACTATTGGTAATGTCAAAGCATTGTATGCACTGAGAAAACAACTTTTTTGTTTTGCTGAGCAAAGGCATGGTACGAGTTCTAATCAACTCAGAATCATGTGGAAAGGTAATTTAAGGTGTTTCCATTTGGTTTGCCGTCAGTACTTTGGTGGAAGTTTAAAATGTATACTATTGGTAATGTCAAAGCTTTGTATGCACTGAGGAAACAACTTTTTTGTCTTGATGAACAGAGGCATGAAACAAATTATAGACAACTCAGAAACATGAGGAAAGATTATTTAAGATGTTTCTATTCGGTTTGCACTCAGTACTTTGGTGTAAAATTGAAATGTATACTATTGGTAAAGTCAAAGCATTGTATGCACTGAGAAAACAACTTTTTTGTTTTGCTGAGCAAAGGCATGGTACAAGTTCTAATTAACACAGAATCATGTGGAAAGGTAATTTAAGATGTTGCCATTAGGTTTGCACTCAGTTCTTTGGTGGAAAATTGAGATGTATACTAATGGTAATGTCAAAGCTTTGTATGCACTGAGGAAACAACTTTTTTGTCTTGCTGAGCAAAGGCATGGTACAAGTTCTAATAAACACAGAATCATGTGGAAAGGTAATTTAAGATGTTGCCATTAGGTTTGCACTCAGTTCTTTGGTGGAAAATTGAAATGTATACTATTGGTAAAGTCAAAGCATTGTATGCACTGAGAAAACAACTTTTTTGTCTTACTGAGCAAAGGCATGGTACAACTGCAAATCAACAGAGAATCATGTGGAAATATTATTTAAGATGTTTCCATTAGGTTTCCACTCTGTACTTTTGTGCAAATGATTACTATTGGCACTGTCAAAGGATTGTATGCATTGAGAAAAGAACTTTTTTATCTTGCTGGGCAAAGGCATGGTACAAGTTCTAATCAACACAGAATCATGTGGAAAGGTAATTTAAGGTGTTTCCATTAGGTTTGCACTCAGCACTTTGGTGGGAAATTGAAATGTAAACTGTTTGTAAAGTCAAAACAGTGTATGCACTGAGAAAAGAACTTTTTTGTCTTTATGAACAGAGGCATGAAACAAATTATAGACAACTCAGAATCATGAGGAAAGATTATTTAAGATGTTTCCATTAGGTTTGCACTCAGTACTTTGGTGTAAGATTGATATGTATTCTATTGGTAATGTCAAAGCATTGTATGCACTGAGAAAACAACTTTTTTGTTTTGCTGAGCAAAGGCATAGTACAAGTTCTAATCAACAGAGAATCATGTGGAAAGGTAATTTAAGATGTTGCCATCAGGTTTGCACTCAGTACTTTGGTGGAAAATTGAAATGTATACTATTGGTAAAGTCAAAGCCTTGTATGCTCTGAGAAAACAACTTTTTTATCTTGCTGAGCAAATGCATGGTACAAGTTCTAATCAACTCAGAATCATGTGGAAAGGTAATTTAAGGTGTTTCCATTAGGTTTGCCGTCAGTACTTTGGTGGAAGTTTAAAATGTATACTATTGGTAATGTCAAAGCTTTGTATGCACTGAGGAAGCAACTTTTTTGTCTTGATGAACAGAGGCATGAAACAAATTATAGACAACTCAGAATCATGAGGAAAGATCATTTAAGATGTTTCCATTAGGTTTGCACTCAGTACTTTGGTGTAAAATTGAAATGTATACTATTGGTAAAGTCAAAGCATTGTACGCTCTGAGGAAACAACTTTTTTGTCCTGCTGAGCAAAGGTATGTTACAAGTTCTAATCAACAAAGAATCATGTGGAAAGGTAATTTAAGGTGTTTCCATTAGGTTTGCAATCAGCACTTTGGTGGAAAATTGAAATGTACACTGTTTGTAAAGTCAAAACAGTGTATGCACTGAGAAAAGAACTTTTTTGTCTTTATGAACAGAGGCATGAAACAAATTATAGACAACTCAGAATCATGAGGAAAGATTATTTAAGATGTTTCCATTAGGTTTGCACTCAGTACTTTGGTGGAAGTTTAAAATGTATACTATTGGTAATGTCAAAGCTTTGTATGCACTGAGGAAACAACTTTTTTGTCTAGCTGAGCAAAGGTATGGTACAAGTTCTAATCAACACAGAATCATGTGGAAAGGTAATTTAAGGTGTTTCCATTAGGTTTGCAATCAGCAGTTTGGTGGAAAATTAAAATGTATACCATTGGCAAAGTCAAAGTATGCTCTGAGAAAACAACTTTTTTATCTAGCTGGACAAAGGCATGGTACAAGTTCTAATAACACAGAATCATGTGGAAAGGTAATTTAAGGTGTTTCCATTAGGTTTGCACTCACCACTTTGGTGGAAAATTGAAATGTACACTATTTGTAAAGTCAAAACAGTGTATGCACTGAGAAAAGAACTTTTTTGTCTTGATGAACAGAGGCATGAAACAAATTATAGACAACTCAGAATCATGAGGAAAGATTATTTAAGATGTTTCCATTAGGTTTGCACTCCGTACTTTGGTGTAAGATTGAAATGTATACTATTGGTAATGTCAAAGCATTGTATGCACTGAGAAAACAACTTTTTTGTCTTACTGAGCAAAGGCATGGTACAACTGCAAATCAACACAGAATCATGTGGAAATATTATTTAAGATGTTTCCATTAGGTTTCCACTCTGTACTTTTGTGCAAATGATTACTATTGGCACTGTCAAAGGATTGTATGCATTGAGAAAAGAACTTTTTTATCTTGCTGGGCAAAGGCATGGTACAAGTTCTAATCAACACAGAATCATGTGGAAAGGTAATTTAAGGTGTTTCCATTAGGTTTGCACTCAGCACTTTGGTGGAAAATTGAAATGTACACTATTTGTAAAGTCAAAACAGTGTATGCACTGAGAAAAGAACTTTTTTGTCTTGATGAACAGAGGCATGAAACAAATTATAGACAACTCAGAATCATGAGGAAAGATTATTTAAGATGTTTCCATTAGGTTTGCACTCCGTACTTTGGTGTAAGATTGAAATGTATACTATTGGTAATGTCAAAGCATTGTATGCACTGAGAAAACAACTTTTTTGTTTTGCTGAGCAAAGGCATGGTACGAGTTCTAATCAACTCAGAATCATGTGGAAATATTATTTAAGATGTTTCCATTAGGTTTCCACTCTGTACTTTTGTGCAAATGATTACTATTGGCACTGTCAAAGGATTGTATGCATTGAGAAAAGAACTTTTTTATCTTACTGGGCAAAGGCATTGTACAAGTTCTAATCAACACAGAATCATGTGGAAAGGTAATTTAAGGTGTTTCCATTAGGTTTGCACTCAGCACTTTGGTGGAAAATTGAAATGTACACTATTTGTAAAGTCAAAACAGTGTATGCACTGAGAAAAGAACTTTTTTGTCTTGATGAACAGAGGCATGAAACAAATTATAGACAACTCAGAATCATGAGGAAAGATTATTTAAGATGTTTCCATTAGGTTTGCACTCCGTACTTTGGTGTAAGATTGAAATGTATACTATTGGTAATGTCAAAGCATTGTATGCACTGAGAAAACAACTTTTTTGTTTTGCTGAGCAAAGGCATGGTACGAGTTCTAATCAACTCAGAATCATGTGGAAATATTATTTAAGATGTTTCCATTAGGTTTCCACTCTGTACTTTTGTGCAAATGATTACTATTGGCACTGTCAAAGGATTGTATGCATTGAGAAAAGAACTTTTTTATCTTGCTGGGCAAAGGCATGGTACAAGTTCTAATCAACACAGAATCATGTGGAAAGGTAATTTAAGGTGTTTCCATTAGGTTTGCACTCAGCACTTTGTTGGGAAATTGAAATGTACACTGTTTGTAAAGTCAAAACAGTGTATGCACTGAGAAAAGAACTTTGTTGTCTTGATGAACAGAGGCATGAAACAAATTATAGACAACTCAGAATCATGAGGAAAGATTATTTAAGATGTTTCCATTAGGTTTGCACTCAGTACTTTGGTGTAGATTGATATGTATTCTATTGGTAATGTCAAAGCATTGTATGCACTGAGAAAACAACTTTTTTGTTTTGCTGAGCAAAGGCATGGTACGAGTTCTAATCAACTCAGAATCATGTGGAAAGGTAATTTAAGGTGTTTCCATTTGGTTTGCCGTCAGTACTTTGGTGGAAGTTTAAAATGTATACTATTGGTAATGTCAAAGCTTTGTATGCACTGAGGAAACAACTTTTTTGTCTTGATGAACAGAGGCATGAAACAAATTATAGACAACTCAGAAACATGAGGAAAGATTATTTAAGATGTTTCCATTAGGTTTGCACTCAGTACTTTGGTGCAAAATTGAAATGTATACTGTTGGTAAAGTCAAAGCATTGTATGCACTGAGAAAACAACTTTTTTGCCTTGCTGAGCAAAGGCATGGTACAAGTTCTAATTAACACAGAATCATGTGGAAAGGTAATTTAAGATGTTGCCATTAGGTTTGCACTCAGTTCTTTGGTGGAAAATTGAAATGTATACTAATGGTAATGTCAAAGCTTTGTATGCACTGAGGAAACAACTTTTTTGTCTTGCTGAGCAAAGGCATGGTACAAGTTCTAATCAACACAGAATCATGTGGAAAGGTAATTTAAGGTGTTTCCATTAGGTTTGCACTCAGCACTTTGGTGGGAAATTGAAATGTACACTGTTTGTAAAGTCAAAGCAGTGTATGCACTGAGAAAAGAACTTTTTTGTCTTTATGAACAGAGGCATGAAACAAATTATAGACAACTCAGAATCATGAGGAAAGATTATTTAAGATGTTTCCATTAGGTTTGCACTCAGTACTTTGGTGTAAGATTGATATGTATTCTATTGGTAATGTCAAAGCATTGTATGCACTGAGAAAACAACTTTTTTGTTTTGCTGAGCAAAGGCATAGTACAAGTTCTAATCAACAGAGAATCATGTGGAAAGGTAATTTAAGATGTTGCCATCAGGTTTGCACTCAGTACTTTGGTGGAAAATTGAAATGTATACTATTGGTAAAGTCAAAGCCTTGTATGCTCTGAGAAAACAACTTTTTTATCTTGCTGAGCAAATGCATGGTACAAGTTCTAATCAACTCAGAATCATGTGGAAAGGTAATTTAAGGTGTTTCCATTAGGTTTGCCGTCAGTACTTTGGTGGAAGTTTAAAATGTATACTATTGGTAATGTCAAAGCTTTGTATGCACTGAGGAAGCAACTTTTTTGTCTTGATGAACAGAGGCATGAAACAAATTATAGACAACTCAGAATCATGAGGAAAGATCATTTAAGATGTTTCCATTAGGTTTGCACTCAGTACTTTGGTGTAAAATTGAAATGTATACTATTGGTAAAGTCAAAGCATTGTACGCTCTGAGGAAACAACTTTTTTGTCCTGCTGAGCAAAGGTATGTTACAAGTTCTAATCAACAAAGAATCATGTGGAAAGGTAATTTAAGGTGTTTCCATTAGGTTTGCAATCAGCACTTTGGTGGAAAATTGAAATGTACACTGTTTGTAAAGTCAAAACAGTGTATGCACTGAGAAAAGAACTTTTTTGTCTTTATGAACAGAGGCATGAAACAAATTATAGACAACTCAGAATCATGAGGAAAGATTATTTAAGATGTTTCCATTAGGTTTGCACTCAGTACTTTGGTGTAAAATTGAAATGTATACTATTGGTAAAGTCAAAGCATTGTATGCACTGAGAAAACAACTTTTTTGTCTTACTGAGCAAAGCCATGGTACAACTGCTAATCAACACAGAATCATGTGGAAAGGTAAATTAAGGTGTTTCCATTAGGTTTGGAGTCAGTACTTTGGTGGAAGTTTAAAATGTATACTATTGGTAATGTCAAAGCTTTGTATGCACTGAGGAAACAACTTTTTTGTCTAGCTGAGCAAAGGTATGGTACAAGTTCTAATCAACACAGAATCATGTGGAAAGGTAATTTAAGGTGTTTCCATTAGGTTTGCAATCAGCAGTTTGGTGGAAAATTAAAATGTATACCATTGGCAAAGTCAAAGTATGCTCTGAGAAAACAACTTTTTTATCTAGCTGGACAAAGGCATGGTACAAGTTCTAATAACACAGAATCATGTGGAAAGGTAATTTAAGGTGTTTCCATTAGGTTTGCACTCAGCACTTTGGTGGAAAATTGAAATGTACACTGTTTGTAAAGTCAAAACAGTGTATGCACTGAGAAAAGAACTTTTTTGTCTTTATGAACAGAGGCATGAAACAAATTATAGACAACTCAGAATCATGAGGAAAGATTATTTAAGATGTTTCCATTAGGTTTGCACTCAGTACTTTGGTGTAAGATTGATATGTATACTATTAGTAATGTCAAAGCATTGTATGCACTGAGAAAACAACTTTTTTGTCTTGCTGAGCAAAGGCATAGTACAAGTTCTAATCAACTCAGAATCATGTGGAAAGGTAATTTGAGATGTTGCCATCAGGTTTGCACTCAGTACTTTGGTGGAAAATTGAAATGTATACTATTGGTAAAGTCAAAGCATTGTATGCACTGAGAAAACAACTTTTTTGTCTTACTGAGCAAAGCCATGGTACAACTGCTAATCAACAAAGAATCATGTGGAAAGGTAATTTAAGGTGTTTCCATTAGGTTTGCAATCAGCACTTTGGTGGAAAATTGAAATGTACACTGTTTGTAAAGTCAAAACAGTGTATGCACTGAGAAAAGAACTTTTTTGTCTTTATGAACAGAGGCATGAAACAAATTATAGACAACTCAGAATCATGAGGAAAGATTATTTAAGATGTTTCCATTAGGTTTGCACTCAGTACTTTGGTGTAAAATTGAAATGTATACTATTGGTAAAGTCAAAGCATTGTATGCACTGAGAAAACAACTTTTTTGTCTTACTGAGCAAAGCCATGGTACAACTGCTAATCAACACAGAATCATGTGGAAAGGTAAATTAAGGTGTTTCCATTAGGTTTGGAGTCAGTACTTTGGTGGAAGTTTAAAATGTATACTATTGGTAATGTCAAAGCTTTGTATGCACTGAGGAAACAACTTTTTTGTCTAGCTGAGCAAAGGTATGGTACAAGTTCTAATCAACACAGAATCATGTGGAAAGGTAATTTAAGGTGTTTCCATTAGGTTTGCAATCAGCAGTTTGGTGGAAAATTAAAATGTATACCATTGGCAAAGTCAAAGTATGCTCTGAGAAAACAACTTTATTGTCTTACTGAGCAAAGCCATGGTACAACTGCTAATTAACACAGAATCATGTGGAAAGGTAATTTAAGATGTTGCCATCAGGTTTGCACTCAGTTCTTTGGTGGAAAATTGAAATATATACTAATGGTAATGTCAAAGCTTTGTATGCACTGAGGAAACAACTTTTTTGTCTTGCTGAGCAAAGGCATGGTACAAGTTCTAATAAACACAGAATCATGTGGAAAGGTAATTTAAGATGTTGCCATTAGGTTTGCACTCAGTTCTTTGGTGGAAAATTGAAATGTATACTATTGGTAAAGTCAAAGCATTGTATGCACTGAGAAAACAACTTTTTTGTCTTACTGAGCAAAGGCATGGTACAACTGCAAATCAACACAGAATCATGTGGAAATATTATTTAAGATGTTTCCATTAGGTTTCCACTCTGTACTTTTGTGCAAATGATTACTATTGGCACTGTCAAAGGATTGTATGCATTGAGAAAACAACTTTTTTATCTTGCTGGGCAAAGGCATGGTACAAGTTCTAATCAACACAGAATCATGTGGAAAGGTAATTTAAGGTGTTTCCATTAGGTTTGCACTCAGCACTTTGGTGGGAAATTGAAATGTACACTGTTTGTAAAGTCAAAACAGTGTATGCATTGAGAAAAGAACTTTTTTGTCTTTATGAACAGAGGCATGAAACAAATTATAGACAACTCAGAATCATGAGGAAAGATTATTTAAGATGTTTCCATTAGGTTTTCACTCAGTACTTTGGTGTAGATTGAAATGTATACTATTGGTAATGTCAAAGCCTTGTATGCTCTGAGAAAACAACTTTTTTGTCTTACTGAGCAAAGCCATGGTACAACTGCTAATCAACACAGAATCATGTGGAAAGATTATTTAAGATGTTTCCATTAGGTTTCCAGTCTGTACATTTGTGTAAATGATTACTATTGGCACTGTCAAAGGATTGTATGCATTGAGAAAAGAACTTTTTTATCTTGCTGGGCAAAGGCATGGTACAAGTTCTAATCAACACAGAATCATGTGGAAAGGTAATTTAAGGTGTTTCCATTAGGTTTGCACTCAGCACTTTGGTGGAAAATTGAAATGTACACTATTTGTAAAGTCAAAACAGTGTATGCACTGAGAAAAGAACTTTTTTGTCTTGATGAACAGAGGCATGAAACAAATTATAGACAACTCAGAATCATGAGGAAAGATTATTTAAGATGTTTCCATTAGGTTTGCACTCCGTACTTTGGTGTAAGATTGAAATGTATACTATTGGTAATGTCAAAGCATTGTATGCACTGAGAAAACAACTTTTTTGTTTTGCTGAGCAAAGGCATGGTACGAGTTCTAATCAACTCAGAATCATGTGGAAAGGTAATTTAAGGTGTTTCCATTTGGTTTGCCGTCAGTACTTTGGTGGAAGTTTAAAATGTATACTATTGGTAATGTCAAAGCTTTGTATGCACTGAGGAAACAACTTTTTTGTCTTGATGAACAGAGGCATGAAACAAATTATAGACAACTCAGAAACATGAGGAAAGATTATTTAAGATGTTTCTATTCGGTTTGCACTCAGTACTTTGGTGTAAAATTGAAATGTATACTATTGGTAAAGTCAAAGCATTGTATGCACTGAGAAAACAACTTTTTTGTTTTGCTGAGCAAAGGCATGGTACAAGTTCTAATTAACACAGAATCATGTGGAAAGGTAATTTAAGATGTTGCCATTAGGTTTGCACTCAGTTCTTTGGTGGAAAATTGAGATGTATACTAATGGTAATGTCAAAGCTTTGTATGCACTGAGGAAACAACTTTTTTGTCTTGCTGAGCAAAGGCATGGTACAAGTTCTAATAAACACAGAATCATGTGGAAAGGTAATTTAAGATGTTGCCATTAGGTTTGCACTCAGTTCTTTGGTGGAAAATTGAAATGTATACTATTGGTAAAGTCAAAGCATTGTATGCACTGAGAAAACAACTTTTTTGTCTTACTGAGCAAAGGCATGGTACAACTGCAAATCAACAGAGAATCATGTGGAAATATTATTTAAGATGTTTCCATTAGGTTTCCACTCTGTACTTTTGTGCAAATGATTACTATTGGCACTGTCAAAGGATTGTATGCATTGAGAAAAGAACTTTTTTATCTTGCTGGGCAAAGGCATGGTACAAGTTCTAATCAACACAGAATCATGTGGAAAGGTAATTTAAGGTGTTTCCATTAGGTTTGCACTCAGCACTTTGGTGGGAAATTGAAATGTAAACTGTTTGTAAAGTCAAAACAGTGTATGCACTGAGAAAAGAACTTTTTTGTCTTTATGAACAGAGGCATGAAACAAATTATAGACAACTCAGAATCATGAGGAAAGATTATTTAAGATGTTTCCATTAGGTTTGCACTCAGTACTTTGGTGTAAGATTGATATGTATTCTATTGGTAATGTCAAAGCATTGTATGCACTGAGAAAACAACTTTTTTGTTTTGCTGAGCAAAGGCATAGTACAAGTTCTAATCAACAGAGAATCATGTGGAAAGGTAATTTAAGATGTTGCCATCAGGTTTGCACTCAGTACTTTGGTGGAAAATTGAAATGTATACTATTGGTAAAGTCAAAGCCTTGTATGCTCTGAGAAAACAACTTTTTTATCTTGCTGAGCAAATGCATGGTACAAGTTCTAATCAACTCAGAATCATGTGGAAAGGTAATTTAAGGTGTTTCCATTAGGTTTGCCGTCAGTACTTTGGTGGAAGTTTAAAATGTATACTATTGGTAATGTCAAAGCTTTGTATGCACTGAGGAAGCAACTTTTTTGTCTTGATGAACAGAGGCATGAAACAAATTATAGACAACTCAGAATCATGAGGAAAGATCATTTAAGATGTTTCCATTAGGTTTGCACTCAGTACTTTGGTGTAAAATTGAAATGTATACTATTGGTAAAGTCAAAGCATTGTATGCACTGAGAAAACAACTTTTTTGTCTTACTGAGCAAAGCCATGGTACAACTGCTAATCAACACAGAATCATGTGGAAAGGTAAATTAAGGTGTTTCCATTAGGTTTGGAGTCAGTACTTTGGTGGAAGTTTAAAATGTATACTATTGGTAATGTCAAAGCTTTGTATGCACTGAGGAAACAACTTTTTTGTCTAGCTGAGCAAAGGTATGGTACAAGTTCTAATCAACACAGAATCATGTGGAAAGGTAATTTAAGGTGTTTCCATTAGGTTTGCAATCAGCAGTTTGGTGGAAAATTAAAATGTATACCATTGGCAAAGTCAAAGTATGCTCTGAGAAAACAACTTTTTTGTCTTACTGAGCAAAGCCATGGTACAACTGCTAATCAACACAGAATCATGTGGAAAGATTATTTAAGATGTTTCAATTAGGTTTCCAGTCTGTACATTTTATAAATGATTACTATTGGCACTGTCAAAGGATTGTATGCATTGAGAAAAGAACTTTTTTATCTTGCTGGGCAAAGGCATGGTACAAGTTCTAATCAACACAGAATCATGTGGAAAGGTAATTTAAGGTGTTTCCATTAGGTTTGCACTCAGCACTTTGGTGGAAAATTGAAATGTACACTATTTGTAAAGTCAAAACAGTGTATGCACTGAGAAAAGAACTTTTTTGTCTTGATGAACAGAGGCATGAAACAAATTATAGACAACTCAGAATCATGAGGAAAGATTATTTAAGATGTTTCCATTAGGTTTGCACTCCGTACTTTGGTATAAGATTGAAATGTATACTATTGGTAATGTCAAAGCATTGTATGCACTGAGAAAACAACTTTTTTGTTTTGCTGAGCAAAGGCATGGTACGAGTTCTAATCAACTCAGAATCATGTGGAAATATTATTTAAGATGTTTCCATTAGGTTTCCACTCTGTACTTTTGTGCAAATGATTACTATTGGCACTGTCAAAGGATTGTATGCATTGAGAAAAGAACTTTTTTATCTTGCTGGGCAAAGGCATGGTACAAGTTCTAATCAACACAGAATCATGTGGAAAGGTAATTTAAGGTGTTTCCATTAGGTTTGCACTCAGCACTTTGTTGGGAAATTGAAATGTACACTGTTTGTAAAGTCAAAACAGTGTATGCACTGAGAAAAGAACTTTGTTGTCTTTATGAACAGAGGCATGAAACAAATTATAGACAACTCAGAATCATGAGGAAAGATTATTTAAGATGTTTCCATTAGGTTTGCACTCAGTACTTTGGTGTAGATTGATATGTATTCTATTGGTAATGTCAAAGCATTGTATGCACTGAGAAAACAACTTTTTTGTTTTGCTGAGCAAAGGCATGGTACGAGTTCTAATTAACACAGAATCATGTGGAAAGGTAATTTAAGATGTTGCCATCAGGTTTGCACTCAGTTCTTTGGTGGAAAATTGAAATGTATACTAATGGTAATGTCAAAGCTTTGTATGCACTGAGGAAACAACTTTTTTGTCTTGCTGAGCAAAGGCATGGTACAAGTTCTAATAAACACAGAATCATGTGGAAAGGTAATTTAAGATGTTGCCATTAGGTTTGCACTCAGTTCTTTGGTGGAAAATTGAAATGTATACTATTGGTAAAGTCAAAGCATTGTATGCACTGAGAAAACAACTTTTTTGTCTTACTGAGCAAAGGCATGGTACAACTGCAAATCAACACAGAATCATGTGGAAATATTATTTAAGATGTTTCCATTAGGTTTCCACTCTGTACTTTTGTGCAAATGATTACTATTGGCACTGTCAAAGGATTGTATGCATTGAGAAAACAACTTTTTTATCTTGCTGGGCAAAGGCATGGTACAAGTTCTAATCAACACAGAATCATGTGGAAAGGTAATTTAAGGTGTTTCCATTAGGTTTGCACTCAGCACTTTGGTGGGAAATTGAAATGTACACTGTTTGTAAAGTCAAAACAGTGTATGCACTGAGAAAAGAACTTTTTTGTCTTTATGAACAGAGGCATGAAACAAATTATAGACAACTCAGAATCATGAGGAAAGATTATTTAAGATGTTTCCATTAGGTTTTCACTCAGTACTTTGGTGTAGATTTAAATGTATACTATTGGTAATGTCAAAGCCTTGTATGCTCTGAGAAAACAACTTTTTTGTCTTACTGAGCAAAGCCATGGTACAACTGCTAATCAACACAGAATCATGTGGAAAGATTATTTAAGATGTTTCCATTAGGTTTCCAGTCTGTACATTTGTGTAAATGATTACTATTGGCACTGTCAAAGGATTGTATGCATTGAGAAAAGAACTTTTTTATCTTGCTGGGCAAAGGCATGGTACAAGTTCTAATCAACACAGAATCATGTGGAAAGGTAATTTAAGGTGTTTCCATTAGGTTTGCAATCAGCAGTTTGGTGGAAAATTAAAATGTATACCATTGGCAAAGTCAAAGTATGCTCTGAGAAAACAACTTTTTTATCTAGCTGGACAAAGGCATGGTACAAGTTCTAATAACACAGAATCATGTGGAAAGGTAATTTAAGGTGTTTCCATTAGGTTTGCACTCAGCACTTTGGTGGAAAATTGAAATGTACACTGTTTGTAAAGTCAAAACAGTGTATGCACTGAGAAAAGAACTTTTTTGTCTTTATGAACAGAGGCATGAAACAAATTATAGACAACTCAGAATCATGAGGAAAGATTATTTAAGATGTTTCCATTAGGTTTGCACTCAGTACTTTGGTGTAAGATTGATATGTATACTATTAGTAATGTCAAAGCATTGTATGCACTGAGAAAACAACTTTTTTGTCTTGCTGAGCAAAGGCATAGTACAAGTTCTAATCAACTCAGAATCATGTGGAAAGGTAATTTGAGATGTTGCCATCAGGTTTGCACTCAGTACTTTGGTGGAAAATTGAAATGTATACTATTGGTAAAGTCAAAGCATTGTATGCACTGAGAAAACAACTTTTTTGTCTTACTGAGCAAAGCCATGGTACAACTGCTAATCAACAAAGAATCATGTGGAAAGGTAATTTAAGGTGTTTCCATTAGGTTTGCAATCAGCACTTTGGTGGAAAATTGAAATGTACACTGTTTGTAAAGTCAAAACAGTGTATGCACTGAGAAAAGAACTTTTTTGTCTTTATGAACAGAGGCATGAAACAAATTATAGACAACTCAGAATCATGAGGAAAGATTATTTAAGATGTTTCCATTAGGTTTGCACTCAGTACTTTGGTGTAAAATTGAAATGTATACTATTGGTAAAGTCAAAGCATTGTATGCACTGAGAAAACAACTTTTTTGTCTTACTGAGCAAAGCCATGGTACAACTGCTAATCAACACAGAATCATGTGGAAAGGTAAATTAAGGTGTTTCCATTAGGTTTGGAGTCAGTACTTTGGTGGAAGTTTAAAATGTATACTATTGGTAATGTCAAAGCTTTGTATGCACTGAGGAAACAAATTTTTGTCTAGCTGAGCAAAGGTATGGTACAAGTTCTAATCAACACAGAATCATGTGGAAAGGTAATTTAAGGTGTTTCCATTAGGTTTGCAATCAGCAGTTTGGTGGAAAATTAAAATGTATACCATTGGCAAAGTCAAAGTATGCTCTGAGAAAACAACTTTTTTGTCTTACTGAGCAAAGCCATGGTACAACTGCTAATCAACACAGAATCATGTGGAAAGATTATTTAAGATGTTTCAATTAGGTTTCCAGTCTGTACATTTTTGTAAATGATTACTATTGGCACTGTCAAAGGATTGTATGCATTGAGAAAAGAACTTTTTTATCTTGCTGGGCAAAGGCATGGTACAAGTTCTAATCAACACAGAATCATGTGGAAAGGTAATTTAAGGTGTTTCCATTAGGTTTGCACTCAGCACTTTGGTGGAAAATTGAAATGTACACTATTTGTAAAGTCAAAACAGTGTATGCACTGAGAAAAGAACTTTTTTGTCTTGATGAACAGAGGCATGAAACAAATTATAGACAACTCAGAATCATGAGGAAAGATTATTTAAGATGTTTCCATTAGGTTTGCACTCCGTACTTTGGTGTAAGATTGAAATGTATACTATTGGTAATGTCAAAGCATTGTATGCACTGAGAAAACAACTTTTTTGTTTTGCTGAGCAAAGGCATGGTACGAGTTCTAATCAACTCAGAATCATGTGGAAAGGTAATTTAAGGTGTTTCCATTTGGTTTGCCGTCAGTACTTTGGTGGAAGTTTAAAATGTATACTATTGGTAATGTCAAAGCTTTGTATGCACTGAGGAAACAACTTTTTTGTCTTGATGAACAGAGGCATGAAACAAATTATAGACAACTCAGAAACATGAGGAAAGATTATTTAAGATGTTTCTATTCGGTTTGCACTCAGTACTTTGGTGTAAAATTGAAATGTATACTATTGGTAAAGTCAAAGCATTGTATGCACTGAGAAAACAACTTTTTTGTTTTGCTGAGCAAAGGCATGGTACAAGTTCTAATTAACACAGAATCATGTGGAAAGGTAATTTAAGATGTTGCCATTAGGTTTGCACTCAGTTCTTTGGTGGAAAATTGAGATGTATACTAATGGTAATGTCAAAGCTTTGTATGCACTGAGGAAACAACTTTTTTGTCTTGCTGAGCAAAGGCATGGTACAAGTTCTAATAAACACAGAATCATGTGGAAAGGTAATTTAAGATGTTGCCATTAGGTTTGCACTCAGTTCTTTGGTGGAAAATTGAAATGTATACTATTGGTAAAGTCAAAGCATTGTATGCACTGAGAAAACAACTTTTTTGTCTTACTGAGCAAAGGCATGGTACAACTGCAAATCAACAGAGAATCATGTGGAAATATTATTTAAGATGTTTCCATTAGGTTTCCACTCTGTACTTTTGTGCAAATGATTACTATTGGCACTGTCAAAGGATTGTATGCATTGAGAAAAGAACTTTTTTATCTTGCTGGGCAAAGGCATGGTACAAGTTCTAATCAACACAGAATCATGTGGAAAGGTAATTTAAGGTGTTTCCATTAGGTTTGCACTCAGCACTTTGGTGGGAAATTGAAATGTAAACTGTTTGTAAAGTCAAAACAGTGTATGCACTGAGAAAAGAACTTTTTTGTCTTTATGAACAGAGGCATGAAACAAATTATAGACAACTCAGAATCATGAGGAAAGATTATTTAAGATGTTTCCATTAGGTTTGCACTCAGTACTTTGGTGTAAGATTGATATGTATTCTATTGGTAATGTCAAAGCATTGTATGCACTGAGAAAACAACTTTTTTGTTTTGCTGAGCAAAGGCATAGTACAAGTTCTAATCAACAGAGAATCATGTGGAAAGGTAATTTAAGATGTTGCCATCAGGTTTGCACTCAGTACTTTGGTGGAAAATTGAAATGTATACTATTGGTAAAGTCAAAGCCTTGTATGCTCTGAGAAAACAACTTTTTTATCTTGCTGAGCAAATGCATGGTACAAGTTCTAATCAACTCAGAATCATGTGGAAAGGTAATTTAAGGTGTTTCCATTAGGTTTGCCGTCAGTACTTTGGTGGAAGTTTAAAATGTATACTATTGGTAATGTCAAAGCTTTGTATGCACTGAGGAAGCAACTTTTTTGTCTTGATGAACAGAGGCATGAAACAAATTATAGACAACTCAGAATCATGAGGAAAGATCATTTAAGATGTTTCCATTAGGTTTGCACTCAGTACTTTGGTGTAAAATTGAAATGTATACTATTGGTAAAGTCAAAGCATTGTACGCTCTGAGGAAACAACTTTTTTGTCCTGCTGAGCAAAGGTATGTTACAAGTTCTAATCAACAAAGAATCATGTGGAAAGGTAATTTAAGGTGTTTCCATTAGGTTTGCAATCAGCACTTTGGTGGAAAATTGAAATGTACACTGTTTGTAAAGTCAAAACAGTGTATGCACTGAGAAAAGAACTTTTTTGTCTTTATGAACAGAGGCATGAAACAAATTATAGACAACTCAGAATCATGAGGAAAGATTATTTAAGATGTTTCCATTAGGTTTGCACTCAGTACTTTGGTGGAAGTTTAAAATGTATACTATTGGTAATGTCAAAGCTTTGTATGCACTGAGGAAACAACTTTTTTGTCTAGCTGAGCAAAGGTATGGTACAAGTTCTAATCAACACAGAATCATGTGGAAAGGTAATTTAAGGTGTTTCCATTAGGTTTGCAATCAGCAGTTTGGTGGAAAATTAAAATGTATACCATTGGCAAAGTCAAAGTATGCTCTGAGAAAACAACTTTTTTATCTAGCTGGACAAAGGCATGGTACAAGTTCTAATAACACAGAATCATGTGGAAAGGTAATTTAAGGTGTTTCCATTAGGTTTGCACTCACCACTTTGGTGGAAAATTGAAATGTACACTATTTGTAAAGTCAAAACAGTGTATGCACTGAGAAAAGAACTTTTTTGTCTTGATGAACAGAGGCATGAAACAAATTATAGACAACTCAGAATCATGAGGAAAGATTATTTAAGATGTTTCCATTAGGTTTGCACTCCGTACTTTGGTGTAAGATTGAAATGTATACTATTGGTAATGTCAAAGCATTGTATGCACTGAGAAAACAACTTTTTTGTCTTACTGAGCAAAGGCATGGTACAACTGCAAATCAACACAGAATCATGTGGAAATATTATTTAAGATGTTTCCATTAGGTTTCCACTCTGTACTTTTGTGCAAATGATTACTATTGGCACTGTCAAAGGATTGTATGCATTGAGAAAAGAACTTTTTTATCTTGCTGGGCAAAGGCATGGTACAAGTTCTAATCAACACAGAATCATGTGGAAAGGTAATTTAAGGTGTTTCCATTAGGTTTGCACTCAGCACTTTGGTGGAAAATTGAAATGTACACTATTTGTAAAGTCAAAACAGTGTATGCACTGAGAAAAGAACTTTTTTGTCTTGATGAACAGAGGCATGAAACAAATTATAGACAACTCAGAATCATGAGGAAAGATTATTTAAGATGTTTCCATTAGGTTTGCACTCCGTACTTTGGTGTAAGATTGAAATGTATACTATTGGTAATGTCAAAGCATTGTATGCACTGAGAAAACAACTTTTTTGTTTTGCTGAGCAAAGGCATGGTACGAGTTCTAATCAACTCAGAATCATGTGGAAATATTATTTAAGATGTTTCCATTAGGTTTCCACTCTGTACTTTTGTGCAAATGATTACTATTGGCACTGTCAAAGGATTGTATGCATTGAGAAAAGAACTTTTTTATCTTGCTGGGCAAAGGCATTGTACAAGTTCTAATCAACACAGAATCATGTGGAAAGGTAATTTAAGGTGTTTCCATTAGGTTTGCACTCAGCACTTTGGTGGAAAATTGAAATGTACACTATTTGTAAAGTCAAAACAGTGTATGCACTGAGAAAAGAACTTTTTTGTCTTGATGAACAGAGGCATGAAACAAATTATAGACAACTCAGAATCATGAGGAAAGATTATTTAAGATGTTTCCATTAGGTTTGCACTCCGTACTTTGGTGTAAGATTGAAATGTATACTATTGGTAATGTCAAAGCATTGTATGCACTGAGAAAACAACTTTTTTGTTTTGCTGAGCAAAGGCATGGTACGAGTTCTAATCAACTCAGAATCATGTGGAAATATTATTTAAGATGTTTCCATTAGGTTTCCACTCTGTACTTTTGTGCAAATGATTACTATTGGCACTCTCAAAGGATTGTATGCATTGAGAAAAGAACTTTTTTATCTTGCTGGGCAAAGGCATGGTACAAGTTCTAATCAACACAGAATCATGTGGAAAGGTAATTTAAGGTGTTTCCATTAGGTTTGCACTCAGCACTTTGTTGGGAAATTGAAATGTACACTGTTTGTAAAGTCAAAACAGTGTATGCACTGAGAAAAGAACTTTGTTGTCTTGATGAACAGAGGCATGAAACAAATTATAGACAACTCAGAATCATGAGGAAAGATTATTTAAGATGTTTCCATTAGGTTTGCACTCAGTACTTTGGTGTAGATTGATATGTATTCTATTGGTAATGTCAAAGCATTGTATGCACTGAGAAAACAACTTTTTTGTTTTGCTGAGCAAAGGCATGGTACGAGTTCTAATCAACTCAGAATCATGTGGAAAGGTAATTTAAGGTGTTTCCATTTGGTTTGCCGTCAGTACTTTGGTGGAAGTTTAAAATGTATACTATTGGTAATGTCAAAGCTTTGTATGCACTGAGGAAACAACTTTTTTGTCTTGATGAACAGAGGCATGAAACAAATTATAGACAACTCAGAAACATGAGGAAAGATTATTTAAGATGTTTCCATTAGGTTTGCACTCAGTACTTTGGTGCAAAATTGAAATGTATACTGTTGGTAAAGTCAAAGCATTGTATGCACTGAGAAAACAACTTTTTTGCCTTGCTGAGCAAAGGCATGGTACAAGTTCTAATTAACACAGAATCATGTGGAAAGGTAATTTAAGATGTTGCCATTAGGTTTGCACTCAGTTCTTTGGTGGAAAATTGAAATGTATACTAATGGTAATGTCAAAGCTTTGTATGCACTGAGGAAACAACTTTTTTGTCTTGCTGAGCAAAGGCATGGTACAAGTTCTAATAAACACAGAATCATGTGGAAAGGTAATTTAAGATGTTGCCATTAGGTTTGCACTCAGTTCTTTGGTGGAAAATTGAAATGTATACTATTGGTAAAGTCAAAGCATTGTATGCACTGAGAAAACAACTTTTTTGTCTTACTGAGCAAAGGCATGGTACAACTGCAAATCAACACAGAATCATGTGGAAATATTATTTAAGATGTTTCCATTAGGTTTCCACTCTGTACTTTTGTGCAAATGATTACTATTGGCACTGTCAAAGGATTGTATGCATTGAGAAAACAACTTTTTTATCTTGCTGGGCAAAGGCATGGTACAAGTTCTAATCAACACAGAATCATGTGGAAAGGTAATTTAAGGTGTTTCCATTAGGTTTGCACTCAGCACTTTGGTGGGAAATTGAAATGTACACTGTTTGTAAAGTCAAAACAGTGTATGCACTGAGAAAAGAACTTTTTTGTCTTTATGAACAGAGGCATGAAACAAATTATAGACAACTCAGAATCATGAGGAAAGATTATTTAAGATGTTTCCATTAGGTTTTCACTCAGTACTTTGGTGTAGATTGAAATGTATACTATTGGTAATGTCAAAGCCTTGTATGCTCTGAGAAAACAACTTTTTTGTCTTACTGAGCAAAGCCATGGTACAACTGCTAATCAACACAGAATCATGTGGAAAGATTATTTAAGATGTTTCCATTAGGTTTCCAGTCTGTACATTTGTGTAAATGATTACTATTGGCACTGTCAAAGGATTGTATGCATTGAGAAAAGAACTTTTTTATCTTGCTGGGCAAAGGCATGGTACAAGTTCTAATCAACACAGAATCATGTGGAAAGGTAATTTAAGGTGTTTCCATTAGGTTTGCACTCAGCACTTTGGTGGAAAATTGAAATGTACACTATTTGTAAAGTCAAAACAGTGTATGCACTGAGAAAAGAACTTTTTTGTCTTGATGAACAGAGGCATGAAACAAATTATAGACAACTCAGAATCATGAGGAAAGATTATTTAAGATGTTTCCATTAGGTTTGCACTCCGTACTTTGGTGTAAGATTGAAATGTATACTATTGGTAATGTCAAAGCATTGTATGCACTGAGAAAACAACTTTTTTGTTTTGCTGAGCAAAGGCATGGTACGAGTTCTAATCAACTCAGAATCATGTGGAAAGGTAATTTAAGGTGTTTCCATTTGGTTTGCCGTCAGTACTTTGGTGGAAGTTTAAAATGTATACTATTGGTAATGTCAAAGCTTTGTATGCACTGAGGAAACAACTTTTTTGTCTTGATGAACAGAGGCATGAAACAAATTATAGACAACTCAGAAACATGAGGAAAGATTATTTAAGATGTTTCTATTCGGTTTGCACTCAGTACTTTGGTGTAAAATTGAAATGTATACTATTGGTAAAGTCAAAGCATTGTATGCACTGAGAAAACAACTTTTTTGTCTTGCTGAGCAAAGGCATGGCACAAGTTCTAATTAACACAGAATCATGTGGAAGGGTAATTTAAGATGTTTCCATTAGGTTTGCACTCAGTACTTTGGTGCAAAATTGAAATGTATACTGTTGGTAAAGTCAAAGCATTGTATGCACTGAGAAAACAACTTTTTTGCCTTGCTGAGCAAAGGCATGGTACAAGTTCTAATTAACACAGAATCATGTGGAAAGGTAATTTAAGATGTTGCCATTAGGTTTGCACTCAGTTCTTTGGTGGAAAATTGAAATGTATACTAATGGTAATGTCAAAGCTTTGTATGCACTGAGGAAACAACTTTTTTGTCTTGCTGAGCAAAGGCATGGTACAAGTTCTAATAAACACAGAATCATGTGGAAAGGTAATTTAAGATGTTGCCATTAGGTTTGCACTCAGTTCTTTGGTGGAAAATTGAAATGTATACTATTGGTAAAGTCAAAGCATTGTATGCACTGAGAAAACAACTTTTTTGTCTTACTGAGCAAAGGCATGGTACAACTGCAAATCAACACAGAATCATGTGGAAATATTATTTAAGATGTTTCCATTAGGTTTCCACTCTGTACTTTTGTGCAAATGATTACTATTGGCACTGTCAAAGGATTGTATGCATTGAGAAAACAACTTTTTTATCTTGCTGGGCAAAGGCATGGTACAAGTTCTAATCAACACAGAATCATGTGGAAAGGTAATTTAAGGTGTTTCCATTAGGTTTGCACTCAGCACTTTGGTGGGAAATTGAAATGTACACTGTTTGTAAAGTCAAAACAGTGTATGCACTGAGAAAAGAACTTTTTTGTCTTTATGAACAGAGGCATGAAACAAATTATAGACAACTCAGAATCATGAGGAAAGATTATTTAAGATGTTTCCATTAGGTTTTCACTCAGTACTTTGGTGTAGATTGAAATGTATACTATTGGTAATGTCAAAGCCTTGTATGCTCTGAGAAAACAACTTTTTTGTCTTACTGAGCAAAGCCATGGTACAACTGCTAATCAACACAGAATCATGTGGAAAGATTATTTAAGATGTTTCCATTAGGTTTCCAGTCTGTACATTTGTGTAAATGATTACTATTGGCACTGTCAAAGGATTGTATGCATTGAGAAAAGAACTTTTTTATCTTGCTGGGCAAAGGCATGGTACAAGTTCTAATCAACACAGAATCATGTGGAAAGGTAATTTAAGGTGTTTCCATTAGGTTTGCACTCAGCACTTTGGTGGAAAATTGAAATGTACACTATTTGTAAAGTCAAAACAGTGTATGCACTGAGAAAAGAACTTTTTTGTCTTGATGAACAGAGGCATGAAACAAATTATAGACAACTCAGAATCATGAGGAAAGATTATTTAAGATGTTTCCATTAGGTTTGCACTCCGTACTTTGGTGTAAGATTGAAATGTATACTATTGGTAATGTCAAAGCATTGTATGCACTGAGAAAACAACTTTTTTGTTTTGCTGAGCAAAGGCATGGTACGAGTTCTAATCAACTCAGAATCATGTGGAAAGGTAATTTAAGGTGTTTCCATTTGGTTTGCCGTCAGTACTTTGGTGGAAGTTTAAAATGTATACTATTGGTAATGTCAAAGCTTTGTATGCACTGAGGAAACAACTTTTTTGTCTTGATGAACAGAGGCATGAAACAAATTATAGACAACTCAGAAACATGAGGAAAGATTATTTAAGATGTTTCTATTCGGTTTGCACTCAGTACTTTGGTGTAAAATTGAAATGTATACTATTGGTAAAGTCAAAGCATTGTATGCACTGAGAAAACAACTTTTTTGTCTTGCTGAGCAAAGGCATGGCACAAGTTCTAATTAACACAGAATCATGTGGAAGGGTAATTTAAGATGTTTCCATTAGGTTTGCACTCAGTACTTTGGTGCAAAATTGAAATGTATACTGTTGGTAAAGTCAAAGCATTGTATGCACTGAGAAAACAACTTTTTTGCCTTGCTGAGCAAAGGCATGGTACAAGTTCTAATTAACACAGAATCATGTGGAAAGGTAATTTAAGATGTTGCCATTAGGTTTGCACTCAGTTCTTTGGTGGAAAATTGAAATGTATACTAATGGTAATGTCAAAGCTTTGTATGCACTGAGGAAACAACTTTTTTGTCTTGCTGAGCAAAGGCATGGTACAAGTTCTAATAAACACAGAATCATGTGGAAAGGTAATTTAAGATGTTGCCATTAGGTTTGCACTCAGTTCTTTGGTGGAAAATTGAAATGTATACTATTGGTAAAGTCAAAGCATTGTATGCACTGAGAAAACAACTTTTTTGTCTTACTGAGCAAAGGCATGGTACAACTGCAAATCAACACAGAATCATGTGGAAATATTATTTAAGATGTTTCCATTAGGTTTCCACTCTGTACTTTTGTGCAAATGATTACTATTGGCACTGTCAAAGGATTGTATGCATTGAGAAAAGAACTTTTTTATCTTGCTGGGCAAAGGCATGGTACAAGTTCTAATCAACACAGAATCATGTGGAAAGGTAATTTAAGGTGTTTCCATTAGGTTTGCACTCAGCACTTTGGTGGGAAATTGAAATGTACACTGTTTGTAAAGTCAAAACAGTGTATGCACTGAGAAAAGAACTTTTTTGTCTTTATGAACAGAGGCATGAAACAAATTATAGACAACTCAGAATCATGAGGAAAGATTATTTAAGATGTTTCCATTAGGTTTTCACTCAGTACTTTGGTGTAGATTGAAATGTATACTATTGGTAATGTCAAAGCCTTGTATGCTCTGAGAAAACAACTTTTTTGTCTTACTGAGCAAAGCCATGGTACAACTGCTAATCAACACAGAATCATGTGGAAAGATTATTTAAGATGTTTCCATTAGGTTTCCAGTCTGTACATTTGTGTAAATGATTACTATTGGCACTGTCAAAGGATTGTATGCATTGAGAAAAGAACTTTTTTATCTTGCTGGGCAAAGGCATGGTACAAGTTCTAATCAACACAGAATCATGTGGAAAGGTAATTTAAGGTGTTTCCATTAGGTTTGCACTCAGCACTTTGGTGGAAAATTGAAATGTACACTATTTGTAAAGTCAAAACAGTGTATGCACTGAGAAAAGAACTTTTTTGTCTTGATGAACAGAGGCATGAAACAAATTATAGACAACTCAGAATCATGAGGAAAGATTATTTAAGATGTTTCCATTAGGTTTGCACTCCGTACTTTGGTGTAAGATTGAAATGTATACTATTGGTAATGTCAAAGCATTGTATGCACTGAGAAAACAACTTTTTTGTTTTGCTGAGCAAAGGCATGGTACGAGTTCTAATCAACTCAGAATCATGTGGAAAGGTAATTTAAGGTGTTTCCATTTGGTTTGCCGTCAGTACTTTGGTGGAAGTTTAAAATGTATACTATTGGTAATGTCAAAGCTTTGTATGCACTGAGGAAACAACTTTTTTGTCTTGATGAACAGAGGCATGAAACAAATTATAGACAACTCAGAAACATGAGGAAAGATTATTTAAGATGTTTCTATTCGGTTTGCACTCAGTACTTTGGTGTAAAATTGAAATGTATACTATTGGTAAAGTCAAAGCATTGTATGCACTGAGAAAACAACTTTTTTGTCTTGCTGAGCAAAGGCATGGTACAAGTTCTAATTAACACAGAATCATGTGGAAGGGTAATTTAAGATGTTGCCATTAGGTTTGCACTCAGTTCTTTGGTGGAAAATTGAGATGTATAGTAATGGTAATGTCAAAGCTTTGTATGCACTGAGGAAACAACTTTTTTGTCTTGCTGAGCAAAGGCATGGTAAAAGTTCTAATAAACACAGAATCATGTGGAAAGGTAATTTAAGATGTTGCCATTAGGTTTGCACTCAGTTCTTTGGTGGAAAATTGAAATGTATACTATTGGTAAAGTCAAAGCATTGTATGCACTGAGAAAACAACTTTTTTGTCTTACTGAGCAAAGGCATGGTACAACTGCAAATCAACAGAGAATCATGTGGAAATATTATTTAAGATGTTTCCATTAGGTTTACACTCTGTACTTTTGTGCAAATGATTACTATTGGCACTGTCAAAGGATTGTATGCATTGAGAAAAGAACTTTTTTATCTTGCTGGGCAAAGGCATGGTACAAGTTCTAATCAACACAGAATCATGTGGAAAGGTAATTTAAGGTGTTTCCATTAGGTTTGCACTCAGCACTTTGGTGGGAAATTGAAATGTACACTGTTTGTAAAGTCAAAACTGTGTATGCACTGAGAAAAGAACTTTTTTGTCTTTATGAACAGAGGCATGAAACAAATTATAGACAACTCAGAATCATGAGGAAAGATTATTTAAGATGTTTCCATTAGGTTTGCACTCAGTACTCTGGTGTAAGATTGATATGTATTCTATTGGTAATGTCAAAGCATTGTATGCACTGAGAAAACAACTTTTTTGTCTTGATGAGCAAAGGCATAGTACAAGTTCTAATCAACAGAGAATCATGTGGAAAGGTAATTTAAGATGTTGCCATCAGGTTTGCACTCAGTACTTTGGTGGAAAATTGAAATGTATACTATTGGTAAAGTCAAAGCCTTGTATGCTCTGAGAAAATAACTTTTTTGTCTTACTGAGCAAAGCCATGGTACAACTGCTAATCAACACAGAATCATGTGGAAAGATTATTTAAGATGTTTCCATTAGGTTTCCAGTCTGTACATTTGTGTAAATGATTACTATTGGCACTGTCAAAGGATTGTATGCATTGAGAAAAGAACTTTTTTGTCTTGATGAACAGAGGCATGAAACAAATTATAGACAACTCAGAAACATGAGGAAAGATTGTTTAAGATGTTTCTATTCGGTTTGCACTCAGTACTTTGGTGTAAAATTGAAATGTATACTAATGGTAATGTCAAAGCTTTGTATGCACTGAGGAAACAACTTTTTTGTCTTGCTGAGCAAAGGCATGGTACAAGTTCTAATAAACACAGAATCATGTGGAAAGGTAATTTAAGATGTTGCCATTAGGTTTGCACTCAGTTCTTTGGTGGAAAATTGAAATGTATACTATTGGTAAAGTCAAAGCATTGTATGCACTGAGAAAACAACTTTTTTGTCTTACTGAGCAAAGGCATGGTACAACTGCAAATCAACACAGAATCATGTGGAAATATTATCTAAGATGTTTCCATTAGGTTTCCAGTCTGTACTTTTGGCAAATGATTACTATTGGCACTGTCAAAGGATTGTATGCATTGAGAAAAGAACTTTTTTATCTTGCTGGGCAAAGGCATGGTACAAGTTCTAATCAACACAGAATCATGTGGAAAGGTAATTTAAGGTGTTTCCATTAGGTTTGCACTCAGCACTTTGGTGGGAAATTGAAATGTACACTGTTTGTAAAGTCAAAACAGTGTATGCACTGAGAAAAGAACTTTTTTGTCTTTATGAACAGAGGCATGAAACAAATTATAGACAACTCAGAATCATGAGGAAAGATTATTTAAGATGTTTCCATTAGGTTTGCACTCAGTACTTTGGTGTAGATTGATATGTATTCTATTGGTAATGTCAAAGCATTGTATGCACTGAGAAAACAACTTTTTTGTTTTGCTGAGCAAAGGCATAGTACAAGTTCTAATCAACTCAGAATCATGTGGAAAGGTAATTTAAGATGTTGCCATCAGGTTTGCACTCAGTACTTTGGTGGAAAATTGAAATGTATACTATTGGTAATGTCAAAGCCTTGTATGCTCTGAGAAAACAACTTTTTTGTCTTACTGAGCAAAGCCATGGTACAACTGCTAATCAACACAGAATCATGTGGAAAGATTATTTAAGATGTTTCCATTAGGTTTCCAGTCTGTACATTTGTGTAAATGATTACTATTGGCACTGTCAAAGGATTGTATGCATTGAGAAAAGAACTTTTTTATCTTGCTGGGCAAAGGCATGGTACAAGTTCTAATCAACACAGAATCATGTGGAAAGGTAATTTAAGGTGTTTCCATTCGGTTTGCACTCAGCACTTTGGTGGAAAATTGAAATGTACACTATTTGTAAAGTCAAAACAGTGTATGCACTGAGAAAAGAACTTTTTTGTCTTGATGAACAGAGGCATGAAACAAATTATAGACAACTCAGAATCATGAGGAAAGATTATTTAAGATGTTTCCATTAGGTTTGCACTCCGTACTTTGGTGTAAGATTGAAATGTATACTATTGGTAATGTCAAAGCATTGTATGCACTGAGAAAACAACTTTTTTGTTTTACTGAGCAAAGGCATGGTACGAGTTCTAATCAACTCAGAATCATGTGGAAAGGTAATTTAAGTTGTTTCCATTTGGTTTGCCGTCAGTACTTTGGTGGAAGTTTAAAATGTATACTATTGGTAATGTCAAAGCTTTGTATGCACTGAGGAAACAACTTTTTTGTCTTGATGAACAGAGGCATGAAACAAATTATAGACAACTCAGAAACATGAGGAAAGATTATTTAAGATGTTTCTATTCGGTTTGCACTCAGTACTTTGGTGTAAAATTGAAATGTATACTATTGGTAAAGTCAAAGCATTGTATGCACTGAGAAAACAACTTTTTTGTCTTGCTGAGCAAAGGCATGGTACAAGTTCTAATTAACACAGAACCATGTGGAAAGGTAATTTAAGATGTTGCCATTAGGTTTGCACTCAGTTCTTTGGTGGAAAATTGAAATGTATACTAATGGTAATGTCAAAGCTTTCTATGCACTGAGGAAACAACTTTTTTGTCTTGCTGAGCAAAGGCATGGTACAAGTTCTAATAAACACAGAATCATGTGGAAAGGTAATTTAAGATGTTGCCATTAGGTTTGCACTCAGTTCTTTGGTGGAAAATTGAAATGTATACCATTGGCAAAGTCAGAGTATGCTCTGAGAAAACAACTTTTTTGTCTTACTGAGCAAAGCCATGGTACAACTGCTAATCAACACAGAATCATGTGGAAAGATTATTTAAGATGTTTCCATTAGGTTTCCAGTCTGTACATTTGTGTAAATGATTACTATTGGCACTGTCAAAGGATTGTATGCATTGAGAAAAGAACTTTTTTATCTTGCTGGGCAAAGGCATGGTACAAGTTCTAATCAACACAGAATCATGTGGAAAGGTAATTTAAGGTGTTTCCATTAGGTTTGCACTCAGCACTTTGGTGGAAAATTGAAATGTACACTATTTGTAAAGTCAAAACAGTGTATGCACTGAGAAAAGAACTTTTTTGTCTTGATGAACAGAGGCATGAAACAAATTATAGACAACTCAGAATCATGAGGAAAGATTATTTAAGATGTTTCCATTAGGTTTGCACTCCGTACTTTGGTGTAAGATTGAAATGTAAACTATTGGTAATGTCAAAGCATTGTATGCACTGAGAAAACAACTTTTTTGTCTTACTGAGCAAAGGCATGGTACAACTGCAAATCAACACAGAATCATGTGGAAATATTATTTAAGATGTTTCCATTAGGTTTCCACTCTGTACTTTTGTGCAAATGATTACTATTGGCACTGTCAAAGGATTGTATGCATTGAGAAAAGAACTTTTTTATCTTGCTGGGCAAAGGCATGGTACAAGTTCTAATCAACACAGAATCATGTGGAAAGGTAATTTAAGGTGTTTCCATTAGGTTTGCACTCAGCACTTTGGTGGAAAATTGAAATGTACACTATTTGTAAAGTCAAAACAGTGTATGCACTGAGAAAAGAACTTTTTTGTCTTGATGAACAGAGGCATGAAACAAATTATAGACAACTCAGAATCATGAGGAAAGATTATTTAAGATGTTTCTATTAGGTTTGCACTCCGTACTTTGGTGTAAGATTGAAATGTATACTATTGGTAATGTCAAAGCATTGTATGCACTGAGAAAACAACTTTTTTGTTTTGCTGAGCAAAGGCATGGTACGAGTTCTAATCAACTCAGAATCATGTGGAAATATTATTTAAGATGTTTCCATTAGGTTTCCACTCTGTACTTTTGTGCAAATGATTACTATTGGCACTGTCAAAGGATTGTATGCATTGAGAAAAGAACTTTTTTATCTTGCTGGGCAAAGGCATTGTACAAGTTCTAATCAACACAGAATCATGTGGAAAGGTAATTTAAGGTGTTTCCATTAGGTTTGCACTCAGCACTTTGGTGGAAAATTGAAATGTACACTATTTGTAAAGTCAAAACAGTGTATGCACTGAGAAAAGAACTTTTTTGTCTTGATGAACAGAGGCATGAAACAAATTATAGACAACTCAGAATCATGAGGAAAGATTATTTAAGATGTTTCCATTAGGTTTGCACTCCGTACTTTGGTGTAAGATTGAAATGTATACTATTGGTAATGTCAAAGCATTGTATGCACTGAGAAAACAACTTTTTTGTTTTGCTGAGCAAAGGCATGGTACGAGTTCTAATCAACTCAGAATCATGTGGAAATATTATTTAAGATGTTTCCATTAGGTTTCCACTCTGTACTTTTGTGCAAATGATTACTATTGGCACTGTCAAAGGATTGTATGCATTGAGAAAAGAACTTTTTTATCTTGCTGGGCAAAGGCATGGTACAAGTTCTAATCAACACAGAATCATGTGGAAAGGTAATTTAAGATGTTTCCATTAGGTTTGCCGTCAGTACTTTGGTGGAAGTTTAAAATGTATACTATTGGTAATGTCAAAGCTTTGTATGCACTGAGGAAACAACTTTTTTGTCTTGATGAACAGAGGCATGAAACAAATTATAGACAACTCAGAAACATGAGGAAAGATTATTTAAGATGTTTCCATTAGGTTTGCACTCAGTACTTTGGTGTAAAATTGAAATGTATACTGTTGGTAAAGTCAAAGCATTGTATGCACTGAGAAAACAACTTTTTTGCCTTGCTGAGCAAAGGCATGGTACAAGTTCTAATTAACACAGAATCATGTGGAAAGGTAATTTAAGATGTTGCCATTAGGTTTGCACTCAGTTCTTTGGTGGAAAATTGAAATGTATACTAATGGTAATGTCAAAGCTTTGTATGCACTGAGGAAACAACTTTTTTGTCTTGCTGAGCAAAGGCATGGTACAAGTTCTAATAAACACAGAATCATGTGGAAAGGTAATTTAAGATGTTGCCATTAGGTTTGCACTCAGTTCTTTGGTGGAAAATTGAAATGTATACTATTGGTAAAGTCAAAGCATTGTATGCACTGAGAAAACAACTTTTTTGTCTTACTGAGCAAAGGCATGGTACAACTGCAAATCAACACAGAATCATGTGGAAATATTATTTAAGATGTTTCCATTAGGTTTCCACTCTGTACTTTTGTGCAAATGATTACTATTGGCACTGTCAAAGGATTGTATGCATTGAGAAAACAACTTTTTTATCTTGCTGGGCAAAGGCATGGTACAAGTTCTAATCAACACAGAATCATGTGGAAAGGTAATTTAAGGTGTTTCCATTAGGTTTGCACTCAGCACTTTGGTGGGAAATTGAAATGTACACTGTTTGTAAAGTCAAAGCAGTGTATGCACTGAGAAAAGAACTTTTTTGTCTTTATGAACAGAGGCATGAAACAAATTATAGACAACTCAGAATCATGAGGAAAGATTATTTAAGATGTTTCCATTAGGTTTGCACTCAGTACTTTGGTGTAAGATTGATATGTATTCTATTGGTAATGTCAAAGCATTGTATGCACTGAGAAAACAACTTTTTTGTTTTGCTGAGCAAAGGCATAGTACAAGTTCTAATCAACAGAGAATCATGTGGAAAGGTAATTTAAGATGTTGCCATCAGGTTTGCACTCAGTACTTTGGTGGAAAATTGAAATGTATACTATTGGTAAAGTCAAAGCCTTGTATGCTCTGAGAAAACAACTTTTTTATCTTGCTGAGCAAATGCATGGTACAAGTTCTAATCAACTCAGAATCATGTGGAAAGGTAATTTAAGGTGTTTCCATTAGGTTTGCCGTCAGTACTTTGGTGGAAGTTTAAAATGTATACTATTGGTAATGTCAAAGCTTTGTATGCACTGAGGAAGCAACTTTTTTGTCTTGATGAACAGAGGCATGAAACAAATTATAGACAACTCAGAATCATGAGGAAAGATCATTTAAGATGTTTCCATCAGGTTTGCACTCAGTACTTTGGTGTAAAATTGAAATGTATACTATTGGTAAAGTCAAAGCATTGTACGCTCTGAGGAAACAACTTTTTTGTCCTGCTGAGCAAAGGTATGTTACAAGTTCTAATCAACAAAGAATCATGTGGAAAGGTAATTTAAGGTGTTTCCATTAGGTTTGCAATCAGCACTTTGGTGGAAAATTGAAATGTACACTGTTTGTAAAGTCAAAACAGTGTATGCACTGAGAAAAGAACTTTTTTGTCTTTATGAACAGAGGCATGAAACAAATTATAGACAACTCAGAATCATGAGGAAAGATTATTTAAGATGTTTCCATTAGGTTTTCACTCAGTACTTTGGTGTAGATTGAAATGTATACTATTGGTAATGTCAAAGCCTTGTATGCTCTGAGAAAACAACTTTTTTGTCTTACTGAGCAAATCCATGGTACAACTGCTAATCAACACAGAATCATGTGGAAAGATTATTTAAGATGTTTCCATTAGGTTTCCAGTCTGTACATTTGTGTAAATGATTACTATTGGCACTGTCAAAGGATTGTATGCATTGAGAAAAGAACTTTTTTATCTTGCTGGGCAAAGGCATGGTACAAGTTCTAATCAACACAGAATCATGTGGAAAGGTAATTTAAGGTGTTTCCATTAGGTTTGCACTCAGCACTTTGGTGGAAAATTGAAATGTACACTATTTGTAAAGTCAAAACAGTGTATGCACTGAGAAAAGAACTTTTTTGTCTTGATGAACAGAGGCATGAAACAAATTATAGACAACTCAGAATCATGAGGAAAGATTATTTAAGATGTTTCCATTAGGTTTGCACTCCGTACTTTGGTGTAAGATTGAAATGTATACTATTGGTAATGTCAAAGCATTGTATGCACTGAGAAAACAACTTTTTTGTTTTGCTGAGCAAAGGCATGGTACGAGTTCTAATCAACTCAGAATCATGTGGAAAGGTAATTTAAGGTGTTTCCATTTGGTTTGCCGTCAGTACTTTGGTGGAAGTTTAAAATGTATACTATTGGTAATGTCAAAGCTTTGTATGCACTGAGGAAACAACTTTTTTGTCTTGATGAACAGAGGCATGAAACAAATTATAGACAACTCAGAAACATGAGGAAAGATTATTTAAGATGTTTCTATTCGGTTTGCACTCAGTACTTTGGTGTAAATTTGAAATGTATACTATTGGTAAAGTCAAAGCATTGTATGCACTGAGAAAACAACTTTTTTGTCTTGCTGAGCAAAGGCATGGTACAAGTTCTAATTAACACAGAATCATGTGGAAAGGTAATTTAAGATGTTGCCATTAGGTTTGCACTCAGTTCTTTGGTGGAAAATTGAGATGTATACTAATGGTAATGTCAAAGCTTTGTATGCACTGAGGAAACAACTTTTTTGTCTTGCTGAGCAAAGGCATGGTAAAAGTTCTAATAAACACAGAATCATGTGGAAAGGTAATTTAAGATGTTGCCATTAGGTTTGCAGTCAGTTCTTTGGTGGAAAATTGAAATGTATACTATTGGTAAAGTCAAAGCATTGTATGCACTGAGAAAACAACTTTTTTGTCTTACTGAGCAAAGGCATGGTACAACTGCAAATCAACAGAGAATCATGTGGAAATATTATTTAAGATGTTTCCATTAGGTTTACACTCTGTACTTTTGTGCAAATGATTACTATTGGCACTGTCAAAGGATTGTATGGATTGAGAAAAGAACTTTTTTATCTTGCTGGGCAAAGGCATGGTACAAGTTCTAATCAACACAGAATCATGTGGAAAGGTAATTTAAGGTGTTTCCATTAGGTTTGCACTCAGCACTTTGGTGGGAAATTGAAATGTACACTGTTTGTAAAGTCAAAACTGTGTATGCACTGAGAAAAGAACTTTTTTGTCTTTATGAACAGAGGCATGAAACAAATTATAGACAACTCAGAATCATGAGGAAAGATTATTTAAGATGTTTCCATTAGGTTTTGCACTCAGTACTTTGGTGTAAGATTGAAATGTATTCTATTGGTAATGTCAAAGCATTGTATGCACTGAGAAAACAACTTTTTTGTTTTGCTGAGCAAAGGCATAGTACAAGTTCTAATCAACAGAGAATCATGTGGAAAGGTAATTTAAGATGTTGCCATCAGGTTTGCACTCAGTACTTTGGTGGAAAATTGAAATGTATACTATTGGTAAAGTCAAAGCCTTGTATGCTCTGAGAAAACAACTTTTTTATCTTGCTGAGCAAATGCATGGTACAAGTTCTAATCAACTCAGAATCATGTGGAAAGGTAATTTAAGGTGTTTCCATTAGGTTTGCCGTCAGTACTTTGGTGGAAGTTTAAAATGTATACTATTGGTAATGTCAAAGCTTTGTATGCACTGAGGAAGCAACTTTTTTGTCTTGATGAACAGAGGCATGAAACAAATTATAGACAACTCAGAATCATGAGGAAAGATCATTTAAGATGTTTCCATTAGGTTTGCACTCAGTACTTTGGTGTAAAATTGAAATGTATACTATTGGTAAAGTCAAAGCATTGTACGCTCTGAGGAAACAACTTTTTTGTCCTGCTGAGCAAAGGTATGTTACAAGTTCTAATCAACAAAGAATCATGTGGAAAGGTAATTTAAGGTGTTTCCATTAGGTTTGCAATCAGCACTTTGGTGGAAAATTGAAATGTACACTGTTTGTAAAGTCAAAACAGTGTATGCACTGAGAAAAGAACTTTTTTGTCTTTATGAACAGAGGCATGAAACAAATTATAGACAACTCAGAATCATGAGGAAAGATTATTTAAGATGTTTCCATTAGGTTTGCACTCAGTACTTTGGTGTAAAATTGAAATGTATACTATTGGTAAAGTCAAAGCATTGTATGCACTGAGAAAACAACTTTTTTGTCTTACTGAGCAAAGCCATGGTACAACTGCTAATCAACACAGAATCATGTGGAAAGGTAAATTAAGGTGTTTACATTAGGTTTGGAGTCAGTACTTTGGTGGAAGTTTAAAATGTATACTATTGGTAATGTCAAAGCTTTGTATGCAATGAGGAAACAACTTTTTTGTCTAGCTGAGCAAAGGTATGGTACAAGTTCTAATCAACACAGAATCATGTGGAAAGGTAATTTAAGGTGTTTCCATTAGGTTTGCCAGCAGCAGTTTGGTGGAAAATTAAAATGTATACCATTGGCAAAGTCAAAGTATGCTCTGAGAAAACAACTTTTTTATCTAGCTGGACAAAGGCATGATACAAGTTCTAATAACACAGAATCATGTGGAAAGGTAATTTAAGGTGTTTCCATTAGGTTTGCACTCAGCACTTTGGTGGAAAATTGAAATGTACACTGTTTGTAAAGTCAAAACAGTGTATGCACTGAGAAAAGAACTTTTTTGTCTTTATGAACAGAGGCATGAAACAAATTATAGACAACTCAGAATCATGAGGAAAGATTATTTAAGATGTTTCCATTAGGTTTGCACTCAGTACTTTGGTGTAAGATTGATATGTATACTATTAGTAATGTCAAAGCATTGTATGCACTGAGAAAACAACTTTTTGTCTTGCTGAGCAAAGGCATAGTACAAGTTCTAATCAACTCAGAATCATGTGGAAAGGTAATTTGAGATGTTGCCATCAGGTTTGCACTCAGTACTTTGGTGGAAAATTGAAATGTATACTATTGGTAAAGTCAAGGCATTGTATGCACTGAGAAAACAACTTTTTTGTCTTACTGAGCAAAGCCATGGTACAACTGCTAATCAAAAAAGAATCATGTGGAAAGGTAATTTAAGGTGTTTCCATTAGGTTTGCAATCAGCACTTTGGTGGAAAATTGAAATGTACACTGTTTGTAAAGTCAAAACAGTGTATGCACTGAGAAAAGAACTTTTTTGTCTTTATGAACAGAGGCATGAAACAAATTATAGACAACTCAGAATCATGAGGAAAGATTATTTAAGATGTTTCCATTAGGTTTGCACTCAGTACTTTGGTGTAAAATTGAAATGTATACTATTGGTAAAGTCAAAGCATTGTATGCACTGAGAAAACAACTTTTTTGTCTTACTGAGCAAAGCCATGGTACAACTGCTAATCAACACAGAATCATGTGGAAAGGTAAATTAAGGTGTTTCCATTAGGTTTGGAGTCAGTACTTTGGTGGAAGTTTAAAATGTATACTATTGGTAATGTCAAAGCTTTGTATGCACTGAGGAAACAACTTTTTTGTCTAGCTGAGCAAAGGTATGGTACAAGTTCTAATCAACACAGAATCATGTGGAAATGTAATTTAAGGTGTTTCCATTAGGTTTGCAATCAGCAGTTTGGTGGAAAATTAAAATGTATACCATTGGCAAAGTCAAAGTATGCTCTGAGAAAACAACTTTTTTGTCTTACTGAGCAAAGCCATGGTACAACTGCTAATCAACACAGAATCATGTGGAAAGATTATTTAAGATGTTTCCATTAGGTTTCCAGTCTGTACATTTGTGTAAATGATTACTATTGGCACTGTCAAAGGATTGTATGCATTGAGAAAAGAACTTTTTTATCTTGCTGGGCAAAGGCATGGTACAAGTTCTAATCAACACAGAATCATGTGGAAAGGTAATTTAAGGTGTTTCCATTAGGTTTGCACTCAGCACTTTGGTGGAAAATTGAAATGTACACTATTTGTAAAGTCAAAACAGTGTATGCACTGAGAAAAGAACTTTTTTGTCTTGATGAACAGAGGCATGAAACAAATTATAGACAACTCAGAATCATGAGGAAAGATTATTTAAGATGTTTCCATTAGGTTTGCACTCCGTACTTTGGTGTAAGATTGAAATGTATACTATTGGTAATGTCAAAGCATTGTATGCACTGAGAAAACAACTTTTTTGTCTTACTGAGCAAAGGCATGGTACAACTGCAAATCAACACAGAATCATGTGGAAATATTATTTAAGATGTTTCCATTAGGTTTCCACTCTGTACTTTTGTGCAAATGATTACTATTGGCACTGTCAAAGGATTGTATGCATTGAGAAAAGAACTTTTTTATCTTGCTGGGCAAAGGCATGGTACAAGTTCTAATCAACACAGAATCATGTGGAAAGGTAATTTAAGGTGTTTCCATTAGGTTTGCACTCAGCACTTTGGTGGGAAATTGAAATGTACACTGTTTGTAAAGTCAAAACAGTGTATGCACTGAGAAAAGAACTTTTTTGTCTTGATGAACAGAGGCATGAAACAAATTATAGACAACTCAGAAACATGAGGAAAGATTATTTAAGATGTTTCTATTCGGTTTGCACTCAGTACTTTGGTGTAAAATTGAAATGTATACTATTGGTAAAGTCAAAGCATTGTATGCACTGAGAAAACAACTTTTTTGTCTTGCTGAGCAAAGGCATGGTACAAGTTCTAATTAACACAGAATCATGTGGAAAGGTAATTTAAGATGTTGCCATTAGGTTTGCACTCAGTTCTTTGGTGGAAAATTGAAATGTATACTAATGGTAATGTCAAAGCTTTGTATGCACTGAGGAAACAACTTTTTTGTCTTGCTGAGCAAAGGCATGGTACAAGTTCTAATAAACACAGAATCATGTGGAAAGGTAATTTAAGATGTTGCCATTAGGTTTGCACTCAGTTCTTTGGTGGAAAATTGAAATGTATACTATTGGTAAAGTCAAAGCATTGTATGCACTGAGAAAACAACTTTTTTGTCTTACTGAGCAAAGGCATGGTACAACTGCAAATCAACACAGAATCATGTGGAAATATTATCTAAGATGTTTCCATTAGGTTTCCAGTCTGTACTTTTGTGCAAATGATTACTATTGGCACTGTCAAAGGATTGTATGCATTGAGAAAAGAACTTTTTTATCTTGCTGGGCAAAGGCATGGTACAAGTTCTAATCAACACAGAATCATGTGGAAAGGTAATTTAAGGTGTTTCCATTAGGTTTGCACTCAGCACTTTGGTGGGAAATTGAAATGTACACTGTTTGTAAAGTCAAAACAGTGTATGCACTGAGAAAAGAACTTTTTTGTCTTTATGAACAGAGGCATGAAACAAATTATAGACAACTCAGAATCATGAGGAAAGATTATTTAAGATGTTTCCATTAGGTTTGCACTCAGTACTTTGGTGTAGATTGATATGTATTCTATTGGTAATGTCAAAGCATTGTATGCACTGAGAAAACAACTTTTTTATTTTGCTGAGCAAAGGCATAGTACAAGTTCTAATCAACTCAGAATCATGTGGAAAGGTAATTTAAGATGTTGCCATCAGGTTTGCACTCAGTACTTTGGTGGAAAATTGAAATGTATACTATTGGTAATGTCAAAGCCTTGTATGCTCTGAGAAAACAACTTTTTTGTCTTACTGAGCAAAGCCATGGTACAACTGCTAATCAACACAGAATCATGTGGAAAGATTATTTAAGATGTTTCCATTAGGTTTCCAGTCTGTACATTTGTGTAAATGATTACTATTGGCACTGTCAAAGGATTGTATGCATTGAGAAAAGAACTTTTTTATCTTGCTGGGCAAAGGCATGGTACAAGTTCTAATCAACACAGAATCATGTGGAAAGGTAATTTAAGGTGTTTCCATTCGGTTTGCACTCAGCACTTTGGTGGAAAATTGAAATGTACACTATTTGTAAAGTCAAAACAGTGTATGCACTGAGAAAAGAACTTTTTTGTCTTGATGAACAGAGGCATGAAACAAATTATAGACAACTCAGAATCATGAGGAAAGATTATTTAAGATGTTTCCATTAGGTTTGCACTCAGTACTTTGGTGTAAAATTGAAATGTATACTATTGGTAAAGTCAAAGCATTGTATGCACTGAGAAAACAACTTTTTTGTCTTGCTGAGCAAAGGCATGGTACAAGTTCTAATTAACACAGAATCATGTGGAAAGGTAATTTAAGATGTTGCCATTAGGTTTGCACTCAGTTCTTTGGTGGAAAATTGAAATGTATACTAATGGTAATGTCAAAGCTTTGTATGCACTGAGGAAACAACTTTTTTGTCTTGCTGAGCAAAGGCATGGTACAAGTTCTAATAAACACAGAATCATGTGGAAAGGTAATTTAAGATGTTGCCATTAGGTTTGCACTCAGTTCTTTGGTCGGAAATTGAAATGTATACTATTGGTAAAGTCAAAGCATTGTATGCACTGAGAAAACAACTTTTTTGTCTTACTGAGCAAAGGCATGGTACAACTGCAAATCAACACAGAATCATGTGGAAATATTATTTAAGATGTTTCCATTAGGTTTCCACTCTGTACTTTTGTGCAAATGATTACTATTGGCACTGTCAAAGGATTGTATGCATTGAGAAAAGAACTTTTTTATCTTGCTGGGCAAAGGCATGGTACAAGTTCTAATCAACACAGAATCATGTGGAAAGGTAATTTAAGGTGTTTCCATTAGGTTTGCACTCAGCACTTTGGTGGGAAATTGAAATGTACAGTGTTTGTAAAGTCAAAACAGTGTATGCACTGAGAAAAGAACTTTTTTGTCTTTATGAACAGAGGCATGAAACAAATTATAGACAACTCAGAATCATGAGGAAAGATTATTTAAGATGTTTCCATTAGGTTTGCACTCAGTACTTTGGTGTAAGATTGATATGTATTCTATTGGTAATGTCAAAGCATTGTATGCACTGAGAAAACAACTTTTTTGTTTTGCTGAGCAAAGGCATAGTACAAGTTCTAATCAACTGAGAATCATGTGGAAAGGTAATTTAAGATGTTGCCATCAGGTTTGCACTCAGTACTTTGGTGGAAAATTGAAATTTATACTATTGGTAAAGTCAAAGCCTTGTATGCTCTGAGAAAACAACTTTTTTATCTTGCTGAGCAAATGCATGGTACAAGTTCTAATCAACTCAGAATCATGTGGAAAGGTAATTTAAGGTGTTTCCATTAGGTTTGCCGTCAGTACTTTGGTGGAAGTTTAAAATGTATACTATTGGTAATGTCAAAGCTTTGTATGCACTGAGGAAGCAACTTTTTTGTCTTGATGAACAGAGGCATGAAACAAATTATAGACAACTCAGAATCATGAGGAAAGATCATTTAAGATGTTTCCATTAGGTTTGCACTCAGTACTTTGGTGTAAAATTGAAATGTATACTATTGGTAAAGTCAAAGCATTGTACGCTCTGAGGAAACAACTTTTTTGTCCTGCTGAGCAAAGGTATGTTACAAGTTCTAATCAACAAAAGAATCATGTGGAAAGGTAATTTAAGGTGTTTCCATTAGGTTTGCAATCAGCACTTTGGTGGAAAATTGAAATGTATACTAATGGTAATGTCAAAGCTTTGTATGCACTGAGGAAACAACTTTTTTGTCTTGCTGAGCAAAGGCATGGTACAAGTTCTAATAAACACAGAATCATGTGGAAAGGTAATTTAAGATGTTGCCATTAGGTTTGCACTCAGTTCTTTGGTGGAAAATTGAAATGTATACTATTGGTAAAGTCAAAGCATTGTATGCACTGAGAAAACAACTTTTTTGTCTTACTGAGCAAAGGCATGGTACAACTGCAAATCAACACAGAATCATGTGGAAATATTATCTAAGACGTTTCCATTAGGTTTCCAGTCTGTACTTTTGTGCAAATGATTACTATTGGCACTGTCAAAGGATTGTATGCATTGAGAAAAGAACTTTTTTATCTTGCTGGGCAAAGGCATGGTACAAGTTCTAATCAACACAGAATCATGTGGAAAGGTAATTTAAGGTGTTTCCATTAGGTTTGCACTCAGCACTTTGGTGGGAAATTGAAATGTACACTGTTTGTAAAGTCAAAACAGTGTATGCACTGAGAAAAGAACTTTTTTGTCTTTATGAACAGAGGCATGAAACAAATTATAGACAACTCAGAATCATGAGGAAAGATTATTTAAGATGTTTCCATTAGGTTTGCACTCAGTACTTTGGTGTAGATTGATATGTATTCTATTGGTAATGTCAAAGCATTGTATGCACTGAGAAAACAACTTTTTTGTTTTGCTGAGCAAAGGCATAGTACAAGTTCTAATCAACTCAGAATCATGTGGAAAGGTAATTTAAGATGTTGCCATCAGGTTTGCACTCAGTACTTTGGTGGAAAATTGAAATGTATACTATTGGTAATGTCAAAGCCTTGTATGCTCTGAGAAAACAACTTTTTTGTCTTACTGAGCAAAGCCATGGTACAACTGCTAATCAACACAGAATCATGTGGAAAGATTATTTAAGATGTTTCCATTAGGTTTCCAGTCTGTACATTTGTGTAAATGATTACTATTGGCACTGTCAAAGGATTGTATGCATTGAGAAAAGAACTTTTTTATCTTGCTGGGCAAAGGCATGGTACAAGTTCTAATCAACACAGAATCATGTGGAAAGGTAATTTAAGGTGTTTCCATTCGGTTTGCACTCAGCACTTTGGTGGAAAATTGAAATGTACACTATTTGTAAAGTCAAAACAGTGTATGCACTGAGAAAAGAACTTTTTTGTCTTGATGAACAGAGGCATGAAACAAATTATAGACAACTCAGAATCATGAGGAAAGATTATTTAAGATGTTTCCATTAGGTTTGCACTCCGTACTTTGGTGGAAGTTTAAAATGTATACTATTGGTAATGTCAAAGCTTTGTATGCACTGAGGAAACAACTTTTTTTGTCTTGATGAACAGAGGCATGAAACAAATTATAGACAGCTCAGAAACATGAGGAAAGATTATTTAAGATGTTTCCATTAGGTTTGCACTCAGTACTTTGGTGTAAAATTGAAATGTATACTATTGGTAAAGTCAAAGCATTGTATGCACTGAGAAAACAACTTTTTTGTCTTGCTGAGCAAAGGCATGGTACAAGTTCTAATTAACACAGAATCATGTGGAAAGGTAATTTAAGATGTTGCCATTAGGTTTGCACTCAGTTCTTTGGTGGAAAATTGAAATGTATACTAATGGTAATGTCAAAGCTTTGTATGCACTGAGGAAACAACTTTTTTGTCTTGCTGAGCAAAGGCATGGTACAAGTTCTAATAAACACAGAATCATGTGGAAAGGTAATTTAAGATGTTGCCATTAGGTTTGCACTCAGTTCTTTGGTGGAAAATTGAAATGTATACTATTGGTAAAGTCAAAGCATTGTATGCACTGAGAAAACAACTTTTTTGTCTTACTGAGCAAAGCCATGGTACAACTGCTAATCAACACAGAATCATGTGGAAAGGTAAATTAAGGTGTTTCCATTAGGTTTGGAGTCAGTACTTTGGTGGAAGTTTAAAATGTATACTATTGGTAATGTCAAAGCTTTGTATGCACTGAGGAAACAACTTTTTTGTCTAGCTGAGCAAAGGTATGGTACAAGTTCTAATCAACACAGAATCATGTGGAAAGGTAATTTAAGGTGTTTCCATTAGGTTTGCAATCAGCAGTTTGGTGGAAAATTAAAATGTATACCATTGGCAAAGTCAAAGAATGCTCTGAGAAAACAACTTTTTTGTCTTACTGAGCAAAGGCATGGTACAACTGCTAATCAACACAGAATCATGTGGAAAGATTATTTAACATGTTTCCATTAGGTTTCCAGTCTGTACATTTGTGTAAATGATTACTATTGGCACTGTCAAAGGATTGTATGCATTGAGAAAAGAACTTTTTTATCTTGCTGGGCAAAGGCATGGTACAAGTTCTAATCAACACAGAATCATGTGGAAAGGTAATTTAAGGTGTTTCCATTAGGTTTGCACTCAGCACTTTGGTGGAAAATTGAAATGTACACTATTTGTAAAGTCAAAACAGTGTATGCACTGAGAAAAGAACTTTTTTGTCTTGATGAACAGAGGCATGAAACAAATTATAGACAACTCAGAATCATGAGGAAAGATTATTTAAGATGTTTCCATTAGGTTTGCACTCCGTACTTTGGTGTAAGATTGAAATGTATACTATTGGTAATGTCAAAGCATTGTATGCACTGAGAAAACAACTTTTTTGTTTTGCTGAGCAAAGGCATGGTACGAGTTCTAATCAACTCAGAATCATGTGGAAAGGTAATTTAAGGTGTTTCCATTTGGTTTGCCGTCAGTACTTTGGTGGAAGTTTAAAATGTATACTATTGGTAATGTCAAAGCTTTGTATGCACTGAGGAAACAACTTTTTTGTCTTGATGAACAGAGGCATGAAACAAATTATAGACAACTCAGAAACATGAGGAAAGATTATTTAAGATGTTTCTATTCGGTTTGCACTCAGTACTTTGGTGTAAAATTGAAATGTATGCTGTTGGTAAAGTCAAAGCATTGTATGCACTGAGAAAACAACTTTTTTGTCTTGCTGAGCAAAGGCATGGTACAAGTTCTAATTAACACAGAATCATGTGGAAAGGTAATTTAAGATGTTTCCATTAGGTTTCCACTCTGTACTTTTGTGCAAATGATTACTATTGGCACTGTCAAAGGATTGTATGCATTGAGAAAAGAACTTTTTTATCTTGCTGGGCAAAGGCATGGTACAAGTTCTAATCAACACAGAATCATGTGGAAAGGTAATTTAAGGTGTTTCCATTAGGTTTGCACTCAGCACTTTGGTGGGAAATTGAAATGTACACTGTTTGTAAAGTCAAAACAGTGTATGCACTGAGAAAAGAACTTTTTTGTCTTTATGAACAGAGGCATGAAACAAATTATAGACAACTCAGAATCATGAGGAAAGATTATTTAAGATGTTTCCATTAGGTTTGCACTCAGTACTTTGGTGTAGATTGATATGTATTCTATTGGTAATGTCAAAGCATTGTATGCACTGAGAAAACAACTTTTTTGTTTTGCTGAGCAAAGGCATGGTACGAGTTCTAATCAACTCAGAATCATGTGGAAAAGTAATTTAAGGTGTTTCCATTTGGTTTGCCGTCAGTACTTTGGTGGAAGTTTAAAATGTATACTATTGTAATGTCAAAGCTTTGTATGCACTGAGGAAACAACTTTTTGTGTCTTGATGAACAGAGGCATGATACAAATTATAGACAACTCAGAAACATGAGGAAAAGATTATTTAAGATGTTTCCATTAGGTTTGCACTCAGTACTTTGGTGTAGATTGATATGTATTCTATTGGTAATGTCAAAGCATTGTATGCACTGAGAAACAACTTTTTTGTTTTGCTGAGGCAAAGGCATAGTACAAGTTCTAATCAACTGAGAATCATGTGGAAAGGTAATTTAAGATGTTGCCATCAGGTTTGCACTCAGTACTTTGGTGGAAATTGAAATGTATACTATTGGTAAAGTCAAAACCTGTATGCTCTGAGAAAACAACTTTTTTATCTTGCTGAGCAAATGCATGGTACAAGTTCTAATCAACTCAGAATCATGTGGAAAGGTAATTTAAGGTGTTTCCATTAGGTTTGCCGTCAGTACTTTGGTGGAAGTTTAAAATGTATACTATTGGTAATGTCAAAGCTTTGTAATGCACTGAGGAAGCAACTTTTTTGTCTTGTTGAACAGAGGCATGAAACAAATTATAGACAACTCAGAATCATGAGGAAAGATCATTTAAGATGTTTCCATTAGGTTTGCACTCAGTACTTTGGTGTAAAATTGAAATGTATACTATTGGTAAAGTCAAAGCATTGTACCGCTCTGAGGAAACAACTTTTTTGTCCTGCTGAGCAAAGGTATGTTACAAGTTCTAATCAACAAAGATCATGTGGAAAGGTAATTTAAGGTGTTTCCATTAGGTTTGCAATCAGCACTTTGTGGGAAAATTGAAATGTACACTGTTTGTAAAGTGAAAACAGTGTATGCACTGAGAAAAGAACTTTTTTGTCTTTATGAACAGAGGCATGAAACAAATTATAGAAAACTCAGAATCATGAGGAAAGATTATTTAAGATGTTTCCATTAGGTTTGCACTCAGTACTTTTGGTGTAAAATTGAAATGTATACTATTGGTAAAGTCAAAGCATTGTATGCACTGAGAAAACAACTTTTTTGTCTTACTGAGCAAAAGCCATGGTACAACTGCTAATCAACACAGAATCATGTGGAAAGCTAAATTAAGGTGTTTCCATTAGGTTTGGAGTCAGTACTTTGGTGGAAGTTTAAAATGTATACTATTGGTAATGTCAAAGCTTTGTATGCACTGAGGAAACAACTTTTTTGTCTAGCTGAGCAAAGGTATGGTACAAGTTCTAATCAACACAGAATCATGTGGAAAGGTAATTTAAGGTGTTTCCATTAGGTTTGCAATCAGCAGTTTGGTGGAAATTAAAATGTATACTATTGGTAAAGTCAAAGCATTGTATGCACTGAGAAAACAACTTTTTGTCTTACTGAGCAAAGGCATGGTACAACTGCAAATCAACACAGAATCATGTGGAAATATTATTTAAGATGTTTCCATTAGGTTTCCACTCTGTACTTTTGTGCAAATGATTACTATTGGCACTGTCAAAGGATTGTATTGCATTGAGAAAAGAACTTTTTTATCTTGCTGGGCAAAGGCATGGTACAAGTTCTAATCAACACAGAATCATGTGGAAAGGTAATTTAAGGTGTTTCCATTAGGTTTGCACTCAGCACTTTGGTGGGAAATTGAAATGTACACTGTTTGTAAAGTCAAAACAGTGTATGCACTGAGAAAAGAACTTTTTTGTCTTTATGAACAGAGGCATGAAACAAATTATAGACAACTCAGAATCATGAGGAAAGATTATTTAAGATGTTTCCATTAGGTTTGCACTCAGTACTTTGGTGTAAGATTGATATGTATTCTATTGGTAATGTCAAAGCATTGTATGCACTGAGAAAACAACTTTTTTGTTTTGCTGAGCAAAGGCATAGTACAAGTTCTAATCAACTGAGAATCATGTGGAAAGGTAATTTAAGATGTTGCCATCAGGTTTGCACTCAGTACTTTGGTGGAAAATTGAAATGTATACTATTGGTAAAGTCAAAGCCTTGTATGCTCTGAGAAAACAACTTTTTTATCTTGCTGAGGAAATGCATGGTACAAGTTCTAATCAACTCAGAATCATGTGGAAAGGTAATTTAAGGTGTTTCCATTAGGTTTGCCGTCAGTACTTTGATGGAAGTTTAAAATGTATACTATTGGTAATGTCAAAGCTTTGTATGCACTGAGGAAGCAACTTTTTTGTCTTGATGAACAGAGGCATGAAACAAATTATAGACAACTCAGAATCATGAGGAAAGATCATTTAAGATGTTTCCATTAGGTTTGCACTCAGTACTTTGGTGTAAAATTGAAATGTATACTATTGGTAAAGTCAAAGCATTGTACTCTCTGAGGAAACAACTTTTTTGTCCTGCTGAGCAAAGGTATGTTACAAGTTCTAATCAACAAAGAATCATGTGGAAAGGTAATTTAAGGTGTTTCCATTAGGTTTGCAATCAGCACTTTGGTGGAAAAGTGAAATGTACACTGTTTGTAAAGTCAAAACAGTGTATGCACTGAGAAAAGAACTTTTTTGTCTTTATGAACAGAGGCATGAAACAAATTATAGACAACTCAGAATCATGAGGAAAGATTATTTAAGATGTTTCCATTAGGTTTGCACTCAGTACTTTGGTGTAAAATTGAAATGTATACTATTGGTAAAGTCAAAGCATTGTATGCACTGAGAAAACAACTTTTTTGTCTTACTGAGCAAAGCCATGGTACAACTGCTAATCAACACAGAATCATGTGGAAAGGTAAATTAAGGTGTTTCCATTAGGTTTGGAGTCAGTACTTTGGTGGAAGTTTAAAATGTATACTATTGGTAATGTCAAAGCTTTGTATGCACTGAGGAAACAACTTTTTTGTCTAGCTGAGCAAAGGTATGGTACAAGTTCTAATCAACACAGAATCATGTGGAAAGGTAATTTAAGGTGTTTCCATTAGGTTTGCAATCAGCAGTTTGGTGGAAAATTAAAATGTATACCATTGGCAAAGTCAAAGTTGCTCTGAGAAAACAACTTTTTTATCTAGCTGGACAAAGGCATGGTACAAGTTCTAATAACACAGAATCATGTGGAAAGGTAATTTAAGGTGTTTCCATTAGGTTTGCACTCAGCACTTTGGTGGAAAATTGAAATGTACACTGTCTGTAAAGTCAAAACAGTGTATGCACTGAGAAAAGAACTTTTTTGTCTTTATGAACAGAGGCATGAAACAAATTATAGACAACTCAGAATCATGAGGAAAGATTATTTAAGATGTTTCCATTATGTTTGCACTCAGTACTTTGGTGTAAGATTGATATGTATACAATTGGTAATGTCAAAGCATTGTATGCACTGAGAAAACAACTTTTTTGTCTTGCTGAGCAAAGGCATAGTACAAGTTCTAATCAACTCAGAATCATGTGGAAAGGTAATTTGAGATGTTGCCATCAGGTTTGCACTCAGTACTTTGGTGGAAAATTGAAATGTATACTATTGGTAAAGTCAAAGCATTGTATGCACTGAGAAAACAACTTTTTTGTCTTACTGAGCAAAGGCATGGTACAAGTTCTAATAAACACAGAATCATGTGGAAATATTATTTAAGATGTTTCCATTAGGTTTCCACTCTGTACTTTTGTGCAAATGATTACTATTGGCACTGTCAAAGGATTGTATGCATTGAGAAAAGAACTTTTTTATATTGCTGAGCAAATGCATGGTACAACTTCTAATCAACTCAGAATCATGTGGAAAGGTAATTTAAGGTGTTTCCATTAGGTTTGCCGTCAGTACTTTGGTGGAAGTTTAAAATGTATACTATTGGTAATGTCAAAGCTTTGTATGCACTGAGGAAACAACTTTTTTGTCTTGCTGAGCAAAGGTATGGTACAAGTTCTAATCAACACAGAATCATGTGGAAAGGTAATTTAAGGTGTTTCCATTAGGTTTGCAATCAGCAGTGTGGTGGAAAATTAAAATGTATACCATTGGCAAAGTCAAAGTATGCTCTGAGAAAACAACTTTTTTATCTTGCTGGACAAAGGCATGGTACAAGTTGTAATAACACAGAATCATGTGGAAAGGTAATTTAAGGTGTTTCCATTACGTTTGCACTCAGCACTTTGGTGGGAAATTGAAATGAACACTGTTTGTAAAGTCAAAACGGTGTATGCACTGAGAAAAGAACTTTTTTGTCTTTATGAACAGAGGCATGAAACAAATTATAGACAACTCAGAATCATGAGGAAAGATTATTTAAGATGTTTCCATTAGGTTTGCACTCCGTACTTTGGTGTAAGATTGAAATGTATACTATTGGTAATGTCAAAGCATTGTATGCACTGAGAAAACAACTTTTTTGTCTTACTGAGCAAAGGCATGGTACAACTGCAAATCAACACAGAATCATGTGGAAATATTATTTAAGATGTTTCCATTAGGTTTCCACTCTGTACTTTTGTGCAAATGATTACTATTGGCACTGTCAAAGGATTGTATGCATTGAGAAAAGAACTTTTTTATCTTGCTGGGCAAAGGCATGGTACAAGTTCTAATCAACACAGAATCATGTGGAAAGGTAATTTAAGGTGTTTCCATTAGGTTTGCACTCAGCACTTTGGTGGAAAATTGAAATGTACACTATTTGTAAAGTCAAAACAGTGTATGCACTGAGAAAAGAACTTTTTTGTCTTGATGAACAGAGGCATGAAACAAATTATAGACAACTCAGAATCATGAGGAAAGATTATTTAAGATGTTTCCATTAGGTTTGCACTCCGTACTTTGGTGTAAGATTGAAATGTATACTATTGGTAATGTCAAAGCATTGTATGCACTGAGAAAACAACTTTTTTGTTTTGCTGAGCAAAGGCATGGTACGAGTTCTAATCAACTCAGAATCATGTGGAAATATTATTTAAGATGTTTCCATTAGGTTTCCACTCTGTACTTTTGTGCAAATGATTACTATTGGCACTGTCAAAGGATTGTATGCATTGAGAAAAGAACTTTTTTATCTTGCTGGGCAAAGGCATTGTACAAGTTCTAATCAACACAGAATCATGTGGAAAGGTAATTTAAGGTGTTTCCATTAGGTTTGCACTCAGCACTTTGGTGGAAAATTGAAATGTACACTATTTGTAAAGTCAAAACAGTGTATGCACTGAGAAAAGAACTTTTTTGTCTTGATGAACAGAGGCATGAAACAAATTATAGACAACTCAGAATCATGAGGAAAGATTATTTAAGATGTTTCCATTAGGTTTGCACTCCGTACTTTGGTGTAAGATTGAAATGTATACTATTGGTAATGTCAAAGCATTGTATGCACTGAGAAAACAACTTTTTTGTTTTGCTGAGCAAAGGCATGGTACGAGTTCTAATCAACTCAGAATCATGTGGAAATATTATTTAAGATGTTTCCATTAGGTTTCCACTCTGTACTTTTGTGCAAATGATTACTATTGGCACTGTCAAAGGATTGTATGCATTGAGAAAAGAACTTTTTTATCTTGCTGGGCAAAGGCATGGTACAAGTTCTAATCAACACAGAATCATGTGGAAAGGTAATTTAAGGTGTTTCCATTAGGTTTGCACTCAGCACTTTGTTGGGAAATTGAAATGTACACTGTTTGTAAAGTCAAAACAGTGTATGCACTGAGAAAAGAACTTTGTTGTCTTTATGAACAGAGGCATGAAACAAATTATAGACAACTCAGAATCATGAGGAAAGATTATTTAAGATGTTTCCATTAGGTTTGCACTCAGTACTTTGGTGTAAAATTGAAATGTATACTATTGGTAAAGTCAAAGCATTGTATGCACTGAGAAAACAACTTTTTTGTCTTACTGAGCAAAGCCATGGTACAACTGCTAATCAACACAGAATCATGTGGAAAGGTAAATTAAGGTGTTTCCATTAGGTTTGGAGTCAGTACTTTGGTGGAAGTTTAAAATGTATACTATTGGTAATGTCAAAGCTTTGTATGCACTGAGGAAACAACTTTTTTGTCTAGCTGAGCAAAGGTATGGTACAAGTTCTAATCAACACAGAATCATGTGGAAAGGTAATTTAAGGTGTTTCCATTAGGTTTGCAATCAGCAGTTTGGTGGAAAATTAAAATGTATACCATTGGCAAAGTCAAAGTTGCTCTGAGAAAACAACTTTTTTATCTAGCTGGACAAAGGCATGGTACAAGTTCTAATAACACAGAATCATGTGGAAAGGTAATTTAAGGTGTTTCCATTAGGTTTGCACTCAGCACTTTGGTGGAAAATTGAAATGTACACTGTCTGTAAAGTCAAAACAGTGTATGCACTGAGAAAAGAACTTTTTTGTCTTTATGAACAGAGGCATGAAACAAATTATAGACAACTCAGAATCATGAGGAAAGATTATTTAAGATGTTTCCATTATGTTTGCACTCAGTACTTTGGTGTAAGATTGATATGTATACAATTGGTAATGTCAAAGCATTGTATGCACTGAGAAAACAACTTTTTTGTCTTGCTGAGCAAAGGCATAGTACAAGTTCTAATCAACTCAGAATCATGTGGAAAGGTAATTTGAGATGTTGCCATCAGGTTTGCACTCAGTACTTTGGTGGAAAATTGAAATGTATACTATTGGTAAAGTCAAAGCATTGTATGCACTGAGAAAACAACTTTTTTGTCTTACTGAGCAAAGGCATGGTACAAGTTCTAATAAACACAGAATCATGTGGAAATATTATTTAAGATGTTTCCATTAGGTTTCCACTCTGTACTTTTGTGCAAATGATTACTATTGGCACTGTCAAAGGATTGTATGCATTGAGAAAAGAACTTTTTTATATTGCTGAGCAAATGCATGGTACAAGTTCTAATCAACTCAGAATCATGTGGAAAGGTAATTTAAGGTGTTTCCATTAGGTTTGCCGTCAGTACTTTGGTGGAAGTTTAAAATGTATACTATTGGTAATGTCAAAGCTTTGTATGCACTGAGGAAACAACTTTTTTGTCTTGCTGAGCAAAGGTATGGTACAAGTTCTAATCAACACAGAATCATGTGGAAAGGTAATTTAAGGTGTTTCCATTAGGTTTGCAATCAGCAGTGTGGTGGAAAATTAAAATGTATACCATTGGCAAAGTCAAAGTATGCTCTGAGAAAACAACTTTTTTATCTTGCTGGACAAAGGCATGGTACAAGTTGTAATAACACAGAATCATGTGGAAAGGTAATTTAAGGTGTTTCCATTAGGTTTGCACTCAGCACTTTGGTGGGAAATTGAAATGAACACTGTTTGTAAAGTCAAAACAGTGTATGCACTGAGAAAAGAACTTTTTTGTCTTTATGAACAGAGGCATGAAACAAATTATAGACAACTCAGAATCATGAGGAAAGATTATTTAAGATGTTTCCATTAGGTTTGCACTCCGTACTTTGGTGTAAGATTGAAATGTATACTATTGGTAATGTCAAAGGATTGTATGCACTGAGAAAACAACTTTTTTGTCTTACTGAGCAAAGGCATGGTACAACTGCAAATCAACACAGAATCATGTGGAAATATTATTTAAGATGTTTCCATTAGGTTTCCACTCTGTACTTTTGTGCAAATGATTACTATTGGCACTGTCAAAGGATTGTATGCATTGAGAAAAGAACTTTTTTATCTTGCTGGGCAAAGGCATGGTACAAGTTCTAATCAACACAGAATCATGTGGAAAGGTAATTTAAGGTGTTTCCATTAGGTTTGCACTCAGCACTTTGGTGGAAAATTGAAATGTACACTATTTGTAAAGTCAAAACAGTGTATGCACTGAGAAAAGAACTTTTTTGTCTTGATGAACAGAGGCATGAAACAAATTATAGACAACTCAGAATCATGAGGAAAGATTATTTAAGATGTTTCCATTAGGTTTGCACTCCGTACTTTGGTGTAAGATTGAAATGTATACTATTGGTAATGTCAAAGCATTGTATGCACTGAGAAAACAACTTTTTTGTTTTGCTGAGCAAAGGCATGGTACGAGTTCTAATCAACTCAGAATCATGTGGAAATATTATTTAAGATGTTTCCATTAGGTTTCCACTCTGTACTTTTGTGCAAATGATTACTATTGGCACTGTCAAAGGATTGTATGCATTGAGAAAAGAACTTTTTTATCTTGCTGGGCAAAGGCATTGTACAAGTTCTAATCAACACAGAATCATGTGGAAAGGTAATTTAAGGTGTTTCCATTAGGTTTGCACTCAGCACTTTGGTGGAAAATTGAAATGTACACTATTTGTAAAGTCAAAACAGTGTATGCACTGAGAAAAGAACTTTTTTGTCTTGATGAACAGAGGCATGAAACAAATTATAGACAACTCAGAATCATGAGGAAAGATTATTTAAGATGTTTCCATTAGGTTTGCACTCCGTACTTTGGTGTAAGATTGAAATGTATACTATTGGTAATGTCAAAGCATTGTATGCACTGAGAAAACAACTTTTTTGTTTTGCTGAGCAAAGGCATGGTACGAGTTCTAATCAACTCAGAATCATGTGGAAATATTATTTAAGATGTTTCCATTAGGTTTCCACTCTGTACTTTTGTGCAAATGATTACTATTGGCACTGTCAAAGGATTGTATGCATTGAGAAAAGAACTTTTTTATCTTGCTGGGCAAAGGCATGGTACAAGTTCTAATCAACACAGAATCATGTGGAAAGGTAATTTAAGGTGTTTCCATTAGGTTTGCACTCAGCACTTTGTTGGGAAATTGAAATGTACACTGTTTGTAAAGTCAAAACAGTGTATGCACTGAGAAAAGAACTTTGTTGTCTTTATGAACAGAGGCATGAAACAAATTATAGACAACTCAGAATCATGAGGAAAGATTATTTAAGATGTTTCCATTAGGTTTGCACTCAGTACTTTGGTGTAAAATTGAAATGTATACTATTGGTAAAGTCAAAGCATTGTATGCACTGAGAAAACAACTTTTTTGTCTTACTGAGCAAAGCCATGGTACAACTGCTAATCAACACAGAATCATGTGGAAAGGTAAATTAAGGTGTTTCCATTAGGTTTGGAGTCAGTACTTTGGTGGAAGTTTAAAATGTATACTATTGGTAATGTCAAAGCTTTGTATGCACTGAGGAAACAACTTTTTTGTCTAGCTGAGCAAAGGTATGGTACAAGTTCTAATCAACACAGAATCATGTGGAAAGGTAATTTAAGGTGTTTCCATTAGGTTTGCAATCAGCAGTTTGGTGGAAAATTAAAATGTATACCATTGGCAAAGTCAAAGTTGCTCTGAGAAAACAACTTTTTTATCTAGCTGGACAAAGGCATGGTACAAGTTCTAATAACACAGAATCATGTGGAAAGGTAATTTAAGGTGTTTCCATTAGGTTTGCACTCAGCACTTTGGTGGAAAATTGAAATGTACACTGTCTGTAAAGTCAAAACAGTGTATGCACTGAGAAAAGAACTTTTTTGTCTTTATGAACAGAGGCATGAAACAAATTATAGACAACTCAGAATCATGAGGAAAGATTATTTAAGATGTTTCCATTATGTTTGCACTCAGTACTTTGGTGTAAGATTGATATGTATACAATTGGTAATGTCAAAGCATTGTATGCACTGAGAAAACAACTTTTTTGTCTTGCTGAGCAAAGGCATAGTACAAGTTCTAATCAACTCAGAATCATGTGGAAAGGTAATTTGAGATGTTGCCATCAGGTTTGCACTCAGTACTTTGGTGGAAAATTGAAATGTATACTATTGGTAAAGTCAAAGCATTGTATGCACTGAGAAAACAACTTTTTTGTCTTACTGAGCAAAGGCATGGTACAAGTTCTAATAAACACAGAATCATGTGGAAATATTATTTAAGATGTTTCCATTAGGTTTCCACTCTGTACTTTTGTGCAAATGATTACTATTGGCACTGTCAAAGGATTGTATGCATTGAGAAAAGAACTTTTTTATATTGCTGAGCAAATGCATGGTACAAGTTCTAATCAACTCAGAATCATGTGGAAAGGTAATTTAAGGTGTTTCCATTAGGTTTGCCGTCAGTACTTTGGTGGAAGTTTAAAATGTATACTATTGGTAATGTCAAAGCTTTGTATGCACTGAGGAAACAACTTTTTTGTCTTGCTGAGCAAAGGTATGGTACAAGTTCTAATCAACACAGAATCATGTGGAAAGGTAATTTAAGGTGTTTCCATTAGGTTTGCAATCAGCAGTGTGGTGGAAAATTAAAATGTATACCATTGGCAAAGTCAAAGTATGCTCTGAGAAAACAACTTTTTTATCTTGCTGGACAAAGGCATGGTACAAGTTGTAATAACACAGAATCATGTGGAAAGGTAATTTAAGGTGTTTCCATTAGGTTTGCACTCAGCACTTTGGTGGGAAATTGAAATGAACACTGTTTGTAAAGTCAAAACAGTGTATGCACTGAGAAAAGAACTTTTTTGTCTTTATGAACAGAGGCATGAAACAAATTATAGACAACTCAGAATCATGAGGAAAGATTATTTAAGATGTTTCCATTAGGTTTGCACTCCGTACTTTGGTGTAAGATTGAAATGTATACTATTGGTAATGTCAAAGCATTGTATGCACTGAGAAAACAACTTTTTTGTCTTACTGAGCAAAGGCATGGTACAACTGCAAATCAACACAGAATCATGTGGAAATATTATTTAAGATGTTTCCATTAGGTTTCCACTCTGTACTTTTGTGCAAATGATTACTATTGGCACTGTCAAAGGATTGTATGCATTGAGAAAAGAACTTTTTTATCTTGCTGGGCAAAGGCATGGTACAAGTTCTAATCAACACAGAATCATGTGGAAAGGTAATTTAAGGTGTTTCCATTAGGTTTGCACTCAGCACTTTGGTGGAAAATTGAAATGTACACTATTTGTAAAGTCAAAACAGTGTATGCACTGAGAAAAGAACTTTTTTGTCTTGATGAACAGAGGCATGAAACAAATTATAGACAACTCAGAATCATGAGGAAAGATTATTTAAGATGTTTCCATTAGGTTTGCACTCCGTACTTTGGTGTAAGATTGAAATGTATACTATTGGTAATGTCAAAGCATTGTATGCACTGAGAAAACAACTTTTTTGTTTTGCTGAGCAAAGGCATGGTACGAGTTCTAATCAACTCAGAATCATGTGGAAATATTATTTAAGATGTTTCCATTAGGTTTCCACTCTGTACTTTTGTGCAAATGATTACTATTGGCACTGTCAAAGGATTGTATGCATTGAGAAAAGAACTTTTTTATCTTGCTGGGCAAAGGCATGGTACAAGTTCTAATCAACACAGAATCATGTGGAAAGGTAATTTAAGGTGTTTCCATTAGGTTTGCACTCAGCACTTTGTTGGGAAATTGAAATGTACACTGTTTGTAAAGTCAAAACAGTGTATGCACTGAGAAAAGAACTTTGTTGTCTTTATGAACAGAGGCATGAAACAAATTATAGACAACTCAGAATCATGAGGAAAGATTATTTAAGATGTTTCCATTAGGTTTGCACTCAGTACTTTGGTGTAGATTGATATGTATTCTATTGGTAATGTCAAAGCATTGTATGCACTGAGAAAACAACTTTTTTGTTTTGCTGAGCAAAGGCATGGTACGAGTTCTAATCAACTCAGAATCATGTGGAAAGGTAATTTAAGGTGTTTCCATTTGGTTTGCCGTCAGTACTTTGGTGGAAGTTTAAAATGTATACTATTGGTAATGTCAAAGCTTTGTATGCACTGAGGAAACAACTTTTTTGTCTTGATGAACAGAGGCATGAAACAAATTATAGACAACTCAGAAACATGAGGAAAGATTATTTAAGATGTTTCCATTAGGTTTGCACTCAGTACTTTGGTGTAAAATTGAAATGTATACTGTTGGTAAAGTCAAAGCATTGTATGCACTGAGAAAACAACTTTTTTGCCTTGCTGAGCAAAGGCATGGTACAAGTTCTAATTAACACAGAATCATGTGGAAAGGTAATTTAAGATGTTGCCATTAGGTTTGCACTCAGTTCTTTGGTGGAAAATTGAAATGTATACTAATGGTAATGTCAAAGCTTTGTATGCACTGAGGAAACAACTTTTTTGTCTTGCTGAGCAAAGGCATGGTACAAGTTCTAATAAACACAGAATCATGTGGAAAGGTAATTTAAGATGTTGCCATTAGGTTTGCACTCAGTTCTTTGGTGGAAAATTGAAATGTATACTATTGGTAAAGTCAAAGCATTGTATGCACTGAGAAAACAACTTTTTTGTCTTACTGAGCAAAGGCATGGTACAACTGCAAATCAACACAGAATCATGTGGAAATATTATTTAAGATGTTTCCATTAGGTTTCCACTCTGTACTTTTGTGCAAATGATTACTATTGGCACTGTCAAAGGATTGTATGCATTGAGAAAACAACTTTTTTATCTTGCTGGGCAAAGGCATGGTACAAGTTCTAATCAACACAGAATCATGTGGAAAGGTAATTTAAGGTGTTTCCATTAGGTTTGCACTCAGCACTTTGGTGGGAAATTGAAATGTACACTGTTTGTAAAGTCAAAACAGTGTATGCACTGAGAAAAGAACTTTTTTGTCTTTATGAACAGAGGCATGAAACAAATTATAGACAACTCAGAATCATGAGGAAAGATTATTTAAGATGTTTCCATTATGTTTGCACTCAGTACTTTGGTGTAAGATTGATATGTATACAATTGGTAATGTCAAAGCATTGTATGCACTGAGAAAACAACTTTTTTGTCTTGCTGAGCAAAGGCATAGTACAAGTTCTAATCAACTCAGAATCATGTGGAAAGGTAATTTGAGATGTTGCCATCAGGTTTGCACTCAGTACTTTGGTGGAAAATTGAAATGTATACTATTGGTAAAGTCAAAGCATTGTATGCACTGAGAAAACAACTTTTTTGTCTTACTGAGCAAAGGCATGGTACAAGTTCTAATAAACACAGAATCATGTGGAAATATTATTTAAGATGTTTCCATTAGGTTTCCACTCTGTACTTTTGTGCAAATGATTACTATTGGCACTGTCAAAGGATTGTATGCATTGAGAAAAGAACTTTTTTATATTGCTGAGCAAATGCATGGTACAAGTTCTAATCAACTCAGAATCATGTGGAAAGGTAATTTAAGGTGTTTCCATTAGGTTTGCCGTCAGTACTTTGGTGGAAGTTTAAAATGTATACTATTGGTAATGTCAAAGCTTTGTATGCACTGAGGAAACAACTTTTTTGTCTTGCTGAGCAAAGGTATGGTACAAGTTCTAATCAACACAGAATCATGTGGAAAGGTAATTTAAGGTGTTTCCATTAGGTTTGCAATCAGCAGTGTGGTGGAAAATTAAAATGTATACCATTGGCAAAGTCAAAGTATGCTCTGAGAAAACAACTTTTTTATCTTGCTGGACAAAGGCATGGTACAAGTTGTAATAACACAGAATCATGTGGAAAGGTAATTTAAGGTGTTTCCATTAGGTTTGCACTCAGCACTTTGGTGGGAAATTGAAATGAACACTGTTTGTAAAGTCAAAACAGTGTATGCACTGAGAAAAGAACTTTTTTGTCTTTATGAACAGAGGCATGAAACAAATTATAGACAACTCAGAATCATGAGGAAAGATTATTTAAGATGTTTCCATTAGGTTTGCACTCCGTACTTTGGTGTAAGATTGAAATGTATACTATTGGTAATGTCAAAGCATTGTATGCACTGAGAAAACAACTTTTTTGTCTTACTGAGCAAAGGCATGGTACAACTGCAAATCAACACAGAATCATGTGGAAATATTATTTAAGATGTTTCCATTAGGTTTCCACTCTGTACTTTTGTGCAAATGATTACTATTGGCACTGTCAAAGGATTGTATGCATTGAGAAAAGAACTTTTTTATCTTGCTGGGCAAAGGCATGGTACAAGTTCTAATCAACACAGAATCATGTGGAAAGGTAATTTAAGGTGTTTCCATTAGGTTTGCACTCAGCACTTTGGTGGAAAATTGAAATGTACACTATTTGTAAAGTCAAAACAGTGTATGCACTGAGAAAAGAACTTTTTTGTCTTGATGAACAGAGGCATGAAACAAATTATAGACAACTCAGAATCATGAGGAAAGATTATTTAAGATGTTTCCATTAGGTTTGCACTCCGTACTTTGGTGTAAGATTGAAATGTATACTATTGGTAATGTCAAAGCATTGTATGCACTGAGAAAACAACTTTTTTGTTTTGCTGAGCAAAGGCATGGTACGAGTTCTAATCAACTCAGAATCATGTGGAAATATTATTTAAGATGTTTCCATTAGGTTTCCACTCTGTACTTTTGTGCAAATGATTACTATTGGCACTGTCAAAGGATTGTATGCATTGAGAAAAGAACTTTTTTATCTTGCTGGGCAAAGGCATTGTACAAGTTCTAATCAACACAGAATCATGTGGAAAGGTAATTTAAGGTGTTTCCATTAGGTTTGCACTCAGCACTTTGGTGGAAAATTGAAATGTACACTATTTGTAAAGTCAAAACAGTGTATGCACTGAGAAAAGAACTTTTTTGTCTTGATGAACAGAGGCATGAAACAAATTATAGACAACTCAGAATCATGAGGAAAGATTATTTAAGATGTTTCCATTAGGTTTGCACTCCGTACTTTGGTGTAAGATTGAAATGTATACTATTGGTAATGTCAAAGCATTGTATGCACTGAGAAAACAACTTTTTTGTTTTGCTGAGCAAAGGCATGGTACGAGTTCTAATCAACTCAGAATCATGTGGAAATATTATTTAAGATGTTTCCATTAGGTTTCCACTCTGTACTTTTGTGCAAATGATTACTATTGGCACTGTCAAAGGATTGTATGCATTGAGAAAAGAACTTTTTTATCTTGCTGGGCAAAGGCATGGTACAAGTTCTAATCAACACAGAATCATGTGGAAAGGTAATTTAAGGTGTTTCCATTAGGTTTGCACTCAGCACTTTGTTGGGAAATTGAAATGTACACTGTTTGTAAAGTCAAAACAGTGTATGCACTGAGAAAAGAACTTTGTTGTCTTTATGAACAGAGGCATGAAACAAATTATAGACAACTCAGAATCATGAGGAAAGATTATTTAAGATGTTTCCATTAGGTTTGCACTCAGTACTTTGGTGTAGATTGATATGTATTCTATTGGTAATGTCAAAGCATTGTATGCACTGAGAAAACAACTTTTTTGTTTTGCTGAGCAAAGGCATGGTACGAGTTCTAATCAACTCAGAATCATGTGGAAAGGTAATTTAAGGTGTTTCCATTTGGTTTGCCGTCAGTACTTTGGTGGAAGTTTAAAATGTATACTATTGGTAATGTCAAAGCTTTGTATGCACTGAGGAAACAACTTTTTTGTCTTGATGAACAGAGGCATGAAACAAATTATAGACAACTCAGAAACATGAGGAAAGATTATTTAAGATGTTTCCATTAGGTTTGCACTCAGTACTTTGGTGTAAAATTGAAATGTATACTGTTGGTAAAGTCAAAGCATTGTATGCACTGAGAAAACAACTTTTTTGCCTTGCTGAGCAAAGGCATGGTACAAGTTCTAATTAACACAGAATCATGTGGAAAGGTAATTTAAGATGTTGCCATTAGGTTTGCACTCAGTTCTTTGGTGGAAAATTGAAATGTATACTAATGGTAATGTCAAAGCTTTGTATGCACTGAGGAAACAACTTTTTTGTCTTGCTGAGCAAAGGCATGGTACAAGTTCTAATAAACACAGAATCATGTGGAAAGGTAATTTAAGATGTTGCCATTAGGTTTGCACTCAGTTCTTTGGTGGAAAATTGAAATGTATACTATTGGTAAAGTCAAAGCATTGTATGCACTGAGAAAACAACTTTTTTGTCTTACTGAGCAAAGGCATGGTACAACTGCAAATCAACACAGAATCATGTGGAAATATTATTTAAGATGTTTCCATTAGGTTTCCACTCTGTACTTTTGTGCAAATGATTACTATTGGCACTGTCAAAGGATTGTATGCATTGAGAAAACAACTTTTTTATCTTGCTGGGCAAAGGCATGGTACAAGTTCTAATCAACACAGAATCATGTGGAAAGGTAATTTAAGGTGTTTCCATTAGGTTTGCACTCAGCACTTTGGTGGGAAATTGAAATGTACACTGTTTGTAAAGTCAAAACAGTGTATGCACTGAGAAAAGAACTTTTTTGTCTTTATGAACAGAGGCATGAAACAAATTATAGACAACTCAGAATCATGAGGAAAGATTATTTAAGATGTTTCCATTAGGTTTTCACTCAGTACTTTGGTGTAGATTGAAATGTATACTATTGGTAATGTCAAAGCCTTGTATGCTCTGAGAAAACAACTTTTTTGTCTTACTGAGCAAAGCCATGGTACAACTGCTAATCAACACAGAATCATGTGGAAAGATTATTTAAGATGTTTCCATTAGGTTTCCAGTCTGTACATTTGTGTAAATGATTACTATTGGCACTGTCAAAGGATTGTATGCATTGAGAAAAGAACTTTTTTATCTTCCTGGGCAAAGGCATGGTACAAGTTCTAATCAACACAGAATCATGTGGAAAGGTAATTTAAGGTGTTTCCATTAGGTTTGCACTCAGCACTTTGGTGGAAAATTGAAATGTACACTATTTGTAAAGTCAAAACAGTGTATGCACTGAGAAAAGAACTTTTTTGTCTTGATGAACAGAGGCATGAAACAAATTATAGACAACTCAGAATCATGAGGAAAGATTATTTAAGATGTTTCCATTAGGTTTGCACTCCGTACTTTGGTGTAAGATTGAAATGTATACTATTGGTAATGTCAAAGCATTGTATGCACTGAGAAAACAACTTTTTTGTTTTGCTGAGCAAAGGCATGGTACGAGTTCTAATCAACTCAGAATCATGTGGAAAGGTAATTTAAGGTGTTTCCATTTGGTTTGCCGTCAGTACTTTGGTGGAAGTTTAAAATGTATACTATTGGTAATGTCAAAGCTTTGTATGCACTGAGGAAACAACTTTTTTGTCTTGATGAACAGAGGCATGAAACAAATTATAGACAACTCAGAAACATGAGGAAAGATTATTTAAGATGTTTCTATTCGGTTTGCACTCAGTACTTTGGTGTAAAATTGAAATGTATACTATTGGTAAAGTCAAAGCATTGTATGCACTGAGAAAACAACTTTTTTGTCTTGCTGAGCAAAGGCATGGTACAAGTTCTAATTAACACAGAATCATGTGGAAAGGTAATTTAAGATGTTGCCATTAGGTTTGCACTCAGTTCTTTGGTGGAAAATTGAGATGTATACTAATGGTAATGTCAAAGCTTTGTATGCACTGAGGAAACAACTTTTTTGTCTTGCTGAGCAAAGGCATGGTACGAGTTCTAATCAACTCAGAATCATGTGGAAAGGTAATTTAAGGTGTTTCCATTTGGTTTGCCGTCAGTACTTTGGTGGAAGTTTAAAATGTATACTATTGGTAATGTCAAAGCTTTGTATGCACTGAGGAAACAACTTTTTTGTCTTGATGAACAGAGGCATGAAACAAATTATAGACAACTCAGAAACATGAGGAAAGATTATTTAAGATGTTTCCATTAGGTTTGCACTCAGTACTTTGGTGTAAAATTGAAATGTATACTGTTGGTAAAGTCAAAGCATTGTATGCACTGAGAAAACAACTTTTTTGCCTTGCTGAGCAAAGGCATGGTACAAGTTCTAATTAACACAGAATCATGTGGAAAGGTAATTTAAGATGTTGCCATTAGGTTTGCACTCAGTTCTTTGGTGGAAAATTGAAATGTATACTAATGGTAATGTCAAAGCTTTGTATGCACTGAGGAAACAACTTTTTTGTCTTGCTGAGCAAAGGCATGGTACAAGTTCTAATAAACACAGAATCATGTGGAAAGGTAATTTAAGATGTTGCCATTAGGTTTGCACTCAGTTCTTTGGTGGAAAATTGAAATGTATACTATTGGTAAAGTCAAAGCATTGTATGCACTGAGAAAACAACTTTTTTGTCTTACTGAGCAAAGGCATGGTACAACTGCAAATCAACACAGAATCATGTGGAAATATTATTTAAGATGTTTCCATTAGGTTTCCACTCTGTACTTTTGTGCAAATGATTACTATTGGCACTGTCAAAGGATTGTATGCATTGAGAAAACAACTTTTTTATCTTGCTGGGCAAAGGCATGGTACAAGTTCTAATCAACACAGAATCATGTGGAAAGGTAATTTAAGGTGTTTCCATTAGGTTTGCACTCAGCACTTTGGTGGGAAATTGAAATGTACACTGTTTGTAAAGTCAAAACAGTGTATGCACTGAGAAAAGAACTTTTTTGTCTTTATGAACAGAGGCATGAAACAAATTATAGACAACTCAGAATCATGAGGAAAGATTGTTTAAGATGTTTCCATTAGGTTTTCACTCAGTACTTTGGTGTAGATTGAAATGTATACTATTGGTAATGTCAAAGCCTTGTATGCTCTGAGAAAACAACTTTTTTGTCTTACTGAGCAAAGCCATGGTACAACTGCTAATCAACACAGAATCATGTGGAAAGATTATTTAAGATGTTTCCATTAGGTTTCCAGTCTGTACATTTGTGTAAATGATTACTATTGGCACTGTCAAAGGATTGTATGCATTGAGAAAAGAACTTTTTTATCTTCCTGGGCAAAGGCATGGTACAAGTTCTAATCAACACAGAATCATGTGGAAAGGTAATTTAAGGTGTTTCCATTAGGTTTGCACTCAGCACTTTGGTGGAAAATTGAAATGTACACTATTTGTAAAGTCAAAACAGTGTATGCACTGAGAAAAGAACTTTTTTGTCTTGATGAACAGAGGCATGAAACAAATTATAGACAACTCAGAATCATGAGGAAAGATTATTTAAGATGTTTCCATTAGGTTTGCACTCCGTACTTTGGTGTAAGATTGAAATGTATACTATTGGTAATGTCAAAGCATTGTATGCACTGAGAAAACAACTTTTTTGTTTTGCTGAGCAAAGGCATGGTACGAGTTCTAATCAACTCAGAATCATGTGGAAAGGTAATTTAAGGTGTTTCCATTTGGTTTGCCGTCAGTACTTTGGTGGAAGTTTAAAATGTATACTATTGGTAATGTCAAAGCTTTGTATGCACTGAGGAAACAACTTTTTTGTCTTGATGAACAGAGGCATGAAACAAATTATAGACAACTCAGAAACATGAGGAAAGATTATTTAAGATGTTTCTATTCGGTTTGCACTCAGTACTTTGGTGTAAAATTGAAATGTATACTATTGGTAAAGTCAAAGCATTGTATGCACTGAGAAAACAACTTTTTTGTCTTGCTGAGCAAAGTCATGGTAAAAGTTCTAATAAACACAGAATCATGTGGAAAGGTAATTTAAGATGTTGCCATTAGGTTTGCACTCAGTTCTTTGGTGGAAAATTGAAATGTATACTATTGGTAAAGTCAAAGCATTGTATGCACTGAGAAAACAACTTTTTTGTCTTACTGAGCAAAGGCATGGTACAACTGCAAATCAACAGAGAATCATGTGGAAATATTATTTAAGATGTTTCCATTAGGTTTCCACTCTGTACTTTTGTGCAAATGATTACTATTGGCACTGTCAAAGGATTGTATGCATTGAGAAAAGAACTTTTTTATCTTGCTGGGCAAAGGCATGGTACAAGTTCTAATCAACACAGAATCATGTGGAAAGGTAATTTAAGGTGTTTCCATTAGGTTTGCACTCAGCACTTTGGTGGGAAATTGAAATGTACACTGTTTGTAAAGTCAAAACAGTGTATGCACTGAGAAAAGAACTTTGTTGTCTTTATGAACAGAGGCATGAAACAAATTATAGACAACTCAGAATCATGAGGAAAGATTATTTAAGATGTTTCCATTAGGTTTGCACTCAGTACTTTGGTGTAAAATTGAAATGTATACTATTGGTAAAGTCAAAGCATTGTATGCACTGAGAAAACAACTTTTTTGTCTTACTGAGCAAAGCCATGGTACAACTGCTAATCAACACAGAATCATGTGGAAAGGTAAATTAAGGTGTTTCCATTAGGTTTGGAGTCAGTACTTTGGTGGAAGTTTAAAATGTATACTATTGGTAATGTCAAAGCTTTGTATGCACTGAGGAAACAAATTTTGTCTAGCTGAGCAAAGGTATGGTACAAGTTCTAATCAACACAGAATCATGTGGAAAGGTAATTTAAGGTGTTTCCATTAGGTTTGCAATCAGCAGTTTGGTGGAAAATTAAAATGTATACCATTGGCAAAGTCAAAGTTGCTCTGAGAAAACAACTTTTTTATCTAGCTGGACAAAGGCATGGTACAAGTTCTAATAACACAGAATCATGTGGAAAGGTAATTTAAGGTGTTTCCATTAGGTTTGCACTCAGCACTTTGGTGGAAAATTGAAATGTACACTGTCTGTAAAGTCAAAACAGTGTATGCACTGAGAAAAGAACTTTTTTGTCTTTATGAACAGAGGCATGAAACAAATTATAGACAACTCAGAATCATGAGGAAAGATTATTTAAGATGTTTCCATTATGTTTGCACTCAGTACTTTGGTGTAAGATTGATATGTATACAATTGGTAATGTCAAAGCATTGTATGCACTGAGAAAACAACTTTTTTGTCTTGCTGAGCAAAGGCATAGTACAAGTTCTAATCAACTCAGAATCATGTGGAAAGGTAATTTGAGATGTTGCCATCAGGTTTGCACTCAGTACTTTGGTGGAAAATTGAAATGTATACTATTGGTAAAGTCAAAGCATTGTATGCACTGAGAAAACAACTTTTTTGTCTTACTGAGCAAAGGCATGGTACAAGTTCTAATAAACACAGAATCATGTGGAAATATTATTTAAGATGTTTCCATTAGGTTTCCACTCTGTACTTTTGTGCAAATGATTACTATTGGCACTGTCAAAGGATTGTATGCATTGAGAAAAGAACTTTTTTATATTGCTGAGCAAATGCATGGTACAAGTTCTAATCAACTCAGAATCATGTGGAAAGGTAATTTAAGGTGTTTCCATTAGGTTTGCCGTCAGTACTTTGGTGGAAGTTTAAAATGTATACTATTGGTAATGTCAAAGCTTTGTATGCACTGAGGAAACAACTTTTTTGTCTTGCTGAGCAAAGGTATGGTACAAGTTCTAATCAACACAGAATCATGTGGAAAGGTAATTTAAGGTGTTTCCATTAGGTTTGCAATCAGCAGTGTGGTGGAAAATTAAAATGTATACCATTGGCAAAGTCAAAGTATGCTCTGAGAAAACAACTTTTTTATCTTGCTGGACAAAGGCATGGTACAAGTTGTAATAACACAGAATCATGTGGAAAGGTAATTTAAGGTGTTTCCATTAGGTTTGCACTCAGCACTTTGGTGGGAAATTGAAATGAACACTGTTTGTAAAGTCAAAACAGTGTATGCACTGAGAAAAGAACTTTTTTGTCTTTATGAACAGAGGCATGAAACAAATTATAGACAACTCAGAATCATGAGGAAAGATTATTTAAGATGTTTCCATTAGGTTTGCACTCCGTACTTTGGTGTAAGATTGAAATGTATACTATTGGTAATGTGAAAGCATTGTATGCACTGAGAAAACAACTTTTTTGTCTTACTGAGCAAAGGCATGGTACAACTGGAAATCAACACAGAATCATGTGGAAATATTATTTAAGATGTTTCCATTAGGTTTCCACTCTGTACTTTTGTGCAAATGATTACTATTGGCACTGTCAAAGGATTGTATGCATTGAGAAAAGAACTTTTTTATCTTGCTGGGCAAAGGCATGGTACAAGTTCTAATCAACACAGAATCATGTGGAAAGGTAATTTAAGGTGTTTCCATTAGGTTTGCACTCAGCACTTTGGTGGAAAATTGAAATGTACACTATTTGTAAAGTCAAAACAGTGTATGCACTGAGAAAAGAACTTTTTTGTCTTGATGAACAGAGGCATGAAACAAATTATAGACAACTCAGAATCATGAGGAAAGATTATTTAAGATGTTTCCATTAGGTTTGCACTCCGTACTTTGGTGTAAGATTGAAATGTATACTATTGGTAATGTCAAAGCATTGTATGCACTGAGAAAACAACTTTTTTGTTTTGCTGAGCAAAGGCATGGTACGAGTTCTAATCAACTCAGAATCATGTGGAAATATTATTTAAGATGTTTCCATTAGGTTTCCACTCTGTACTTTTGTGCAAATGATTGCTATTGGCACTGTCAAAGGATTGTATGCATTGAGAAAAGAACTTTTTTATCTTCCTGGGCAAAGGCATGGTACAAGTTCTAATCAACACAGAATCATGTGGAAAGGTAATTTAAGGTGTTTCCATTAGGTTTGCACTCAGCACTTTGGTGGAAAATTGAAATGTACACTATTTGTAAAGTCAAAACAGTGTATGCACTGAGAAAAGAACTTTTTTGTCTTGATGAACAGAGGCATGAAACAAATTATAGACAACTCAGAATCATGAGGAAAGATTATTTAAGATGTTTCCATTAGGTTTGCACTCCGTACTTTGGTGTAAGATTGAAATGTATACTATTGGTAATGTCAAAGCATTGTATGCACTGAGAAAACAACTTTTTTGTTTTGCTGAGCAAAGCCATGGTACGAGTTCTAATCAACTCAGAATCATGTGGAAAGGTAATTTAAGGTGTTTCCATTTGGTTTGCCGTCAGTACTTTGGTGGAAGTTTAAAATGTATACTATTGGTAATGTCAAAGCTTTGTATGCACTGAGGAAACAACTTTTTTGTCTTGATGAACAGAGGCATGAAACAAATTATAGACAACTCAGAAACATGAGGAAAGATTATTTAAGATGTTTCTATTCGGTTTGCACTCAGTACTTTGGTGTAAAATTGAAATGTATACTATTGGTAAAGTCAAAGCATTGTATGCACTGAGAAAACAACTTTTTTGTCTTGCTGAGCAAAGGCATGGTACAAGTTCTAATTAACACAGAATCATGTGGAAAGGTAATTTAAGATGTTGCCATTAGGTTTGCACTCAGTTCTTTGGTGGAAAATTGAGATGTATACTAATGGTAATGTCAAAGCTTTGTATGCACTGAGGAAACAACTTTTTTGTCTTGCTGAGCAAAGGCATGGTAAAAGTTCTAATAAACACAGAATCATGTGGAAAGGTAATTTAAGATGTTGCCATTAGGTTTGCACTCAGTTCTTTGGTGGAAAATTGAAATGTATACTATTGGTAAAGTCAAAGCATTGTATGCACTGAGAAAACAACTTTTTTGTCTTACTGAGCAAAGGCATGGTACAACTGCAAATCAACAGAGAATCATGTGGAAATATTATTTAAGATGTTTCCATTAGGTTTACACTCTGTACTTTTGTGCAAATGATTACTATTGGCACTGTCAAAGGATTGTATGCATTGAGAAAAGAACTTTTTTATCTTGCTGGGCAAAGGCATGGTACAAGTTCTAATCAACACAGAATCATGTGGAAAGGTAATTTAAGGTGTTTCCATTAGGTTTGCACTCAGCACTTTGGTGGGAAATTGAAATGTACACTGTTTGTAAAGTCAAAACTGTGTATGCACTGAGAAAAGAACTTTTTTGTCTTTATGAACAGAGGCATGAAACAAATTATAGACAACTCAGAATCATGAGGAAAGATTATTTAAGATGTTTCCATTAGGTTTGCACTCAGTACTTTGGTGTAAGATTGATATGTATTCTATTGGTAATGTCAAAGCATTGTATGCACTGAGAAAACAACTTTTTTGTTTTGCTGAGCAAAGGCATAGTACAAGTTCTAATCAACAGAGAATCATGTGGAAAGGTAATTTAAGATGTTGCCATCAGGTTTGCACTCAGTACTTTGGTGGAAAATTGAAATGTATACTATTGGTAAAGTCAAAGCCTTGTATGCTCTGAGAAAACAACTTTTTTATCTTGCTGAGCAAATGCATGGTACAAGTTCTAATCAACTCAGAATCATGTGGAAAGGTAATTTAAGGTGTTTCCATTAGGTTTGCCGTCAGTACTTTGGTGGAAGTTTAAAATGTATACTATTGGTAATGTCAAAGCTTTGTATGCACTGAGGAAGCAACTTTTTTGTCTTGATGAACAGAGGCATGAAACAAATTATAGACAACTCAGAATCATGAGGAAAGATCATTTAAGATGTTTCCATTAGGTTTGCACTCAGTACTTTGGTGTAAAATTGAAATGTATACTATTGGTAAAGTCAAAGCATTGTACGCTCTGAGGAAACAACTTTTTTGTCCTGCTGAGCAAAGGTATGTTACAAGTTCTAATCAACAAAGAATCATGTGGAAAGGTAATTTAAGGTGTTTCCATTAGGTTTGCAATCAGCACTTTGGTGGAAAATTGAAATGTACACTGTTTGTAAAGTCAAAACAGTGTATGCACTGAGAAAAGAACTTTTTTGTCTTTATGAACAGAGGCATGAAACAAATTATAGACAACTCAGAATCATGAGGAAAGATTATTTAAGATGTTTTCATTAGGTTTGCACTCAGTACTTTGGTGTAAAATTGAAATGTATACTATTGGTAAAGTCAAAGCATTGTATGCACTGAGAAAACAACTTTTTTGTCTTACTGAGCAAAGCCATGGTACAACTGCTAATCAACACAGAATCATGTGGAAAGGTAAATTAAGGTGTTTCCATTAGGTTTGGAGTCAGTACTTTGGTGGAAGTTTAAAATGTATACTATTGGTAATGTCAAAGCTTTGTATGCACTGAGGAAACAACTTTTTTGTCTAGCTGAGCAAAGGTATGGTACAAGTTCTAATCAACACAGAATCATGTGGAAAGGTAATTTAAGGTGTTTCCATTAGGTTTGCAATCAGCAGTTTGGTGGAAAATTAAAATGTATACCATTGGCAAAGTCAAAGTATGCTCTGAGAAAACAACTTTTTTGTCTTACTGAGCAAAGCCATGGTACAACTGCTAATCAACACAGAATCATGTGGAAAGATTATTTAAGATGTTTCCATTAGGTTTCCAGTCTGTACATTTGTGTAAATGATTACTATTGGCACTGTCAAAGGATTGTATGCATTGAGAAAAGAACTTTTTTATCTTGCTGGGCAAAGGCATGGTACAAGTTCTAATCAACACAGAATCATGTGGAAAGGTAATTTAAGGTGTTTCCATTAGGTTTGCACTCAGCACTTTGGTGGAAAATTGAAATGTACACTATTTGTAAAGTCAAAACAGTGTATGCACTGAGAAAAGAACTTTTTTGTCTTGATGAACAGAGGCATGAAACAAATTATAGACAACTCAGAATCATGAGGAAAGATTATTTAAGATGTTTCCATTAGGTTTGCACTCCGTACTTTGGTGTAAGATTGAAATGTATACTATTGGTAATGTCAAAGCATTGTATGCACTGAGAAAACAACTTTTTTGTTTTGCTGAGCAAAGGCATGGTACGAGTTCTAATCAACTCAGAATCATGTGGAAAGGTAATTTAAGGTGTTTCCATTTGGTTTGCCGTCAGTACTTTGGTGGAAGTTTAAAATGTATACTATTGGTAATGTCAAAGCTTTGTATGCACTGAGGAAACAACTTTTTTGTCTTGATGAACAGAGGCATGAAACAAATTATAGACAACTCAGAAACATGAGGAAAGATTATTTAAGATGTTTCTATTCGGTTTGCACTCAGTACTTTGGTGTAAAATTGAAATGTATACTGTTGGTAAAGTCAAAGCATTGTATGCACTGAGAAAACAACTTTTTTGTCTTGCTGAGCAAAGGCATGGTACAAGTTCTAATTAACACAGAATCATGTGGAAAGGTAATTTAAGATGTTTCCATTAGGTTTCCACTCTGTACTTTTGTGCAAATGATTACTATTGGCACTGTCAAAGGATTGTATGCATTGAGAAAAGAACTTTTTTATCTTGCTGGGCAAAGGCATGGTACAAGTTCTAATCAACACAGAATCATGTGGAAAGGTAATTTAAGGTGTTTCCATTAGGTTTGCACTCAGCACTTTGGTGGGAAATTGAAATGTACACTGTTTGTAAAGTCAAAACAGTGTATGCACTGAGAAAAGAACTTTTTTGTCTTTATGAACACAGGCATGAAACAAATTATAGACAACTCAGAATCATGAGGAAAGATTATTTAAGATGTTTCCATTAGGTTTGCAATCAGTACTTTGGTGTAAGATTGATATGTATTCTATTGGTAATGTCAAAGCATTGTATGCACTGAGAAAACAACTTTTTTGTTTTGCTGAGCAAAGGCATAGTACAAGTTCTAATCAACTGAGAATCATGTGGAAAGGTAATTTAAGATGTTGCCATCAGGTTTGCACTCAGTACTTTGGTGGAAAATTGAAATGTATACTATTGGTAAAGTCAAAGCCTTGTATGCTCTGAGAAAACAACTTTTTTATCTTGCTGAGCAAATGCATGGTACAAGTTCTAATCAACTCAGAATCATGTGGAAAGGTAATTTAAGGTGTTTCCATTAGGTTTGCCGTCAGTACTTTGGTGGAAGTTTAAAATGTATACTATTGGTAATGTCAAAGCTTTGTATGCACTGAGGAAGCAACTTTTTTGTCTTGATGAACAGAGGCATGAAACAAATTATAGACAACTCAGAATCATGAGGAAAGATCATTTAAGATGTTTCCATTAGGTTTGCACTCAGTACTTTGGTGTAAAATTGAAATGTATACTATTGGTAAAGTCAAAGCATTGTACGCTCTGAGGAAACAACTTTTTTGTCCTGCTGAGCAAAGGTATGTTACAAGTTCTAATCAACAAAGAATCATGTGGAAAGGTAATTTAAGGTGTTTCCATTAGGTTTGCAATCAGCACTTTGGTGGAAAATTGAAATGTACACTGTTTGTAAAGTGAAAACAGTGTATGCACTGAGAAAAGAACTTTTTTGTCTTTATGAACACAGGCATGAAACAAATTATAGACAACTCAGAATCATGAGGAAAGATTATTTAAGATGTTTCCATTAGGTTTGCACTCAGTACTTTGGTGTAAAATTGAAATGTATACTATTGGTAAAGTCAAAGCATTGTATGCACTGAGAAAACAACTTTTTTGTCTTACTGAGCAAAGCCATGGTACAACTGCTAATCAACACAGAATCACGTGGAAAGGTAAATTAAGGTGTTTCCATTAGGTTTGGAGTCAGTACTTTGGTGGAAGTTTAAAATGTATACTATTGGTAATGTCAAAGCTTTGTATGCACTGAGGAAACAACTTTTTTGTCTAGCTGAGCAAAGGTATGGTACAAGTTCTAATCAACACAGAATCATGTGGAAAGGTAATTTAAGGTGTTTCCATTAGGTTTGCAATCAGCAGTTTGGTGGAAAATTAAAATGTATACTATTGGTAAAGTCAAAGCATTGTATGCACTGAGAAAACAACTTTTTTGTCTTACTGAGCAAAGGCATGGTACAACTGCAAATCAACACAGAATCATGTGGAAATATTATTTAAGATGTTTCCATTAGGTTTCCACTCTGTACTTTTGTGCAAATGATTACTATTGGCACTGTCAAAGGATTGTATGCATTGAGAAAAGAACTTTTTTATCTTGCTGGGCAAAGGCATGGTACAAGTTCTAATCAACACAGAATCATGTGGAAAGGTAATTTAAGGTGTTTCCATTAGGTTTGCACTCAGCACTTTGGTGGGAAATTGAAATGTACACTGTTTGTAAAGTCAAAACAGTGTATGCACTGAGAAAAGAACTTTTTTGTCTTTATGAACAGAGGCATGAAACAAATTATAGACAACTCAGAATCATGAGGAAAGATTATTTAAGATGTTTCTATTAGGTTTGCACTCAGTACTTTGGTGTAAGATTGATATGTATTCTATTGGTAATGTCAAAGCATTGTATGCACTGAGAAAACAACTTTTTTGTTTTGCTGAGCAAAGGCATAGTACAAGTTCTAATCAACTGAGAATCATGTGGAAAGGTAATTTAAGATGTTGCCATCAGGTTTGCACTCAGTACTTTGGTGGAAAATTGAAATGTATACTATTGGTAAAGTCAAAGCCTTGTATGCTCTGAGAAAACAACTTTTTTATCTTGCTGAGCAAATGCATGGTACAAGTTCTAATCAACTCAGAATCATGTGGAAAGGTAATTTAAGGTGTTTCCATTAGGTTTGCCGTCAGTACTTTGGTGGAAGTTTAAAATGTATACTATTGGTAATGTCAAAGCTTTGTATGCACTGAGGAAGCAACTTTTTTGTCTTGATGAACAGAGGCATGAAACAAATTATAGACAACTCAGAATCATGAGGAAAGATCATTTAAGATGTTTCCATTAGGTTTGCACTCAGTACTTTGGTGTAAAATTGAAATGTATACTATTGGTAAAGTCAAAGCATTGTACTCTCTGAGGAAACAACTTTTTTGTCCTGCTGAGCAAAGGTATGTTACAAGTTCTAATCAACAAAGAATCATGTGGAAAGGTAATTTAAGGTGTTTCCATTAGGTTTGCAATCAGCACTTTGGTGGAAAAGTGAAATGTACACTGTTTGTAAAGTCAAAACAGTGTATGCACTGAGAAAAGAACTTTTTTGTCTTTATGAACAGAGGCATGAAACAAATTATAGACAACTCAGAATCATGAGGAAAGATTATTTAAGATGTTTCCATTAGGTTTGCACTCAGTACTTTGGTGTAAAATTGAAATGTATACTATTGGTAAAGTCAAAGCATTGTATGCACTGAGAAAACAACTTTTTTCTCTTACTGAGCAAAGCCATGGTACAACTGCTAATCAACACAGAATCATGTGGAAAGGTAAATTAAGGTGTTTCCATTAGGTTTGGAGTCAGTACTTTGGTGGAAGTTTAAAATGTATACTATTGGTAATGTCAAAGCTTTGTATGCACTGAGGAAACAACTTTTTTGTCTAGCTGAGCAAAGGTATGGTACAAGTTCTAATCAACACAGAATCATGTGGAAAGGTAATTTAAGGTGTTTCCATTAGGTTTGCAATCAGCAGTTTGGTGGAAAATTAAAATGTATACCATTGGCAAAGTCAAAGTTGCTCTGAGAAAACAACTTTTTTATCTAGCTGGACAAAGGCATGGTACAAGTTCTAATAACACAGAATCATGTGGAAAGGTAATTTAAGGTGTTTCCATTAGGTTTGCACTCAGCACTTTGGTGGAAAATTGAAATGTACACTGTCTGTAAAGTCAAAACAGTGTATGCACTGAGAAAAGAACTTTTTTGTCTTTATGAACAGAGGCATGAAACAAATTATAGACAACTCAGAATCATGAGGAAAGATTATTTAAGATGTTTCCATTATGTTTGCACTCAGTACTTTGGTGTAAGATTGATATGTATACAATTGGTAATGTCAAAGCATTGTATGCACTGAGAAAACAACTTTTTTGTCTTGCTGAGCAAAGGCATAGTACAAGTTCTAATCAACTCAGAATCATGTGGAAAGGTAATTTGAGATGTTGCCATCAGGTTTGCACTCAGTACTTTGGTGGAAAATTGAAATGTATACTATTGGTAAAGTCAAAGCATTGTATGCACTGAGAAAACAACTTTTTTGTCTTACTGAGCAAAGGCATGGTACAAGTTCTAATAAACACAGAATCATGTGGAAATATTATTTAAGATGTTTCCATTAGGTTTCCACTCTGTACTTTTGTGCAAATGATTACTATTGGCACTGTCAAAGGATTGTATGCATTGAGAAAAGAACTTTTTTATCTTGCTGAGCAAATGCATGGTACAAGTTCTAATCAACTCAGAATCATGTGGAAAGGTAATTTAAGGTGTTTCCATTAGGTTTGCCGTCAGTACTTTGGTGGAAGTTTAAAATGTATACTATTGGTAATGTCAAAGCTTTGTATGCACTGAGGAAACAACTTTTTTGTCTTGCTGAGCAAAGGTATGGTACAAGTTCTAATCAACACAGAATCATGTGGAAAGGTAATTTAAGGTGTTTCCATTAGGTTTGCAATCAGCAGTGTGGTGGAAAATTAAAATGTATACCATTGGCAAAGTCAAAGTATGCTCTGAGAAAACAACTTTTTTATCTAGCTGGACAAAGGCATGGTACAAGTTGTAATAACACAGAATCATGTGGAAAGGTAATTTAAGGTGTTTCCATTAGGTTTGCACTCAGCACTTTGGTGGAAAATTGAAATGTACACTGTTTGTAAAGTCAAAACAGTGTATGCACTGAGAAAAGAACTTCTTTGTCTTTATGAACAGAGGCATGAAACAAATTATAGACAACTCAGAATCATGAGGAAAGATTATTTAAGATGTTTCCATTAGGTTTGCACTCAGTACTTTGGTGTAAGATTGATATGTATACTATTGGTAATGTGAAAGCATTGTAAGCACTGAGAAAACAACTTTTTTGTCTTGCTGAGCAAAGGCATAGTACAAGTTCTAATCAACTCAGAATCATGTGGAAAGGTAATTTGAGATGTTGCCATCAGGTTTGCACTCAGTACTTTGGTGGAAAATTGAAATGTATACTATTGGTAAAGTCAAAGCATTGTATGCACTGAGAAAACAACTTTTTTGTCCAGCTGAGCAAAGGTATGGTACAAGTTCTAATCAACACAGAATCATGTGGAAAGGTAATTTAAGGTGTTTCCATTAGGTTTGCAATCAGCAGTTTGGTGGAAAATTAAAATGTATACCATTGGCAAAGTCAAAGTATGCTCTGAGAAAACAACTTTTTTGTCTTACTGAGCAAAGCCATGGTACAACTGCTAATCAACACAGAATCATGTGGAAAGATTATTTAAGATGTTTCAATTAGGTTTCCAGTCTGTACATTTCTGTAAATGATTACTATTGGCACTGTCAAAGGATTGTATGCATTGAGAAAAGAACTTTTTTATCTTGCTGGGCAAAGGCATGGTACAAGTTCTAATCAACACAGAATCATGTGGAAAGGTAATTTAAGGTGTTTCCATTAGGTTTGCACTCAGCACTTTGGTGGAAAATTGAAATGTACACTATTTGTAAAGTCAAAACAGTGTATGCACTGAGAAAAGAACTTTTTTGTCTTGATGAACAGAGGCATGAAACAAATTATAGACAACTCAGAATCATGAGGAAAGATTATTTAAGATGTTTCCATTAGGTTTGCCCTCCGTACTTTGGTGCAAGATTGAAATGTATACTATTGGTAATGTCAAAGCATTGTATGCACTGAGAAAACAACTTTTTTGTTTTGCTGAGCAAAGGCATGGTACGAGTTCTAATCAACTCAGAATCATGTGGAAAGGTAATTTAAGGTGTTTCCATTAGGTTTGCCGTCAGTACTTTGGTGGAAGTTTAAAATGTATACTATTGGTAATGTCAAAGCTTTGTATGCACTGAGGAAACAACTTTTTTGTCTTGATGAACAGAGGCATGAAGCAAATTATAGACAACTCAGAAACATGAGGAAAGATTATTTAAGATGTTTCCATTAGGTTTGCACTCAGTACTTTGGTGTAAAATTGAAATGTATACTGCTGGTAAAGTCAAAGCATTGTATGCACTGAGAAAACAACTTTTTTGTCTTGCTGAGCAAAGGCATGGTACAAGTTCTAATTAACACAGAATCATGTGGAAAGGTAATTTAATATGTTGCCATTAGGTTTGCACTCAGTTCTTTGGTGGAAAATTGAAATGTATACTAATGGTAATGTCAAAGCTTTGTATGCACTGAGGAAACAACTTTTTTGTCTTGCTGAGCAAAGGCATGGTACAAGTTCTAATAAACACAGAATCATGTGGAAAGGTAATTTAAGATGTTGCCATTAGGTTTGCACTCAGTTCTTTGGTGGAAAATTGAAATGTATACTATTGGTAAAGTCAAAGCATTGTATGCACTGAAAAAACAACTTTTTTGTCTTACTGAGCAAAGGCATGGTACAACTGCTAACCAACACAGAATCATGTGGAAATATTATTTAAGATGTTTCCATTAGGTTTCCACTCTGTACTTTTGTGCAAATGATTACTATTGGCACTGTCAAAGGATTGTATGCATTGAGAAAAGAACTTTTTTATCTTGCTGAGCAAATGCATGGTACAAGTTCTAATCAACTCAGAATCATGTGGAAAGGTAATTTAAGGTGTTTCCATTAGGTTTGCCGTCAGTACTTTGGTGGAAGTTTAAAATGTATACTATTGGTAATGTCAAAGCTTTGTATGCACTGAGGAAACAACTTTTTTGTCTTGCTGAGCAAAGGCATGGTACAAGTTCTAATAAACACAGAATCATGTGGAAAGGTAATTTAAGATATTGCCATTAGGTTTGCACTCAGTTCTTTGGTGGAAAATTGAAATGTATACTATTGGTAAAGTCAAAGCATTGTATGCACTGAAAAAACAACTTTTTTGTCTTACTGAGCAAAGGCATGGTACAAGTGCTAACCAACACAGAATCATGTGGAAATATTATTTAAGATGTTTCCATTAGGTTTCCACTCTGTACTTTTGTGCAAATGATTACTATTGGCACTGTCAAAGGATTGTATGCATTGAGAAAAGAACTTTTTTATCTTGCTGAGCAAATGCATGGTACAAGTTCTAATCAACTCAGAATCATGTGGAAAGGTAATTTAAGGTGTTTCCATTAGGTTTGCCGTCAGTACTTTGGTGGAAGTTTAAAATGTATACTATTGGTAATGTCAAAGCTTTGTATGCACTGAGGAAACAACTTTTTTGTCTTGCTGAGCAAAGGTATGGTACAAGTTCTAATCAACACAGAATCATGTGGAAAGGTAATTTAAGGTGTTTCCATTAGGTTTGCAATCAGCAGTTTGGTGGAAAATTAAAATGTATACCATTGGCAAAGTCAAAGTACGCTCTGAGAAAACAACTTTTTTATCTTGCTGGACAAAGGCATGGTACAAGTTCTAATAACACAGAATCATGTGGAAAGGTAATTTAAGGTGTTTCCATTAGGTTTGCACTCAGCACTTTGGTGGAAAATTGAAATGTACACAGTTTGTAAAGTCAAAACAGTGTATGCACTGAGAAAAGAACTTTTTTGTCTTTATGAACAGAGGCATGAAACAAATTATAGACAACTCAGAATCATGAGGAAAGATTATTTAAGATGTTTCCATTAGGTTTGCACTCAGTACTTTGGTGTAAGATTGATATGTATACTATTGGTAATGTGAAAGCATTGTATGCACTGAGAAAACAACTTTTTTGTCTTGCTGAGCAAAGGCATAGTACAAGTTCTAATCAACTCAGAATCATGTGGAAAGGTAATTTGAGATGTTGCCATCAGGTTTGCACTCAGTACTTTGGTGGAAAATTGAAATGTATACTATTGGTAAAGTCAAAGCATTGTATGCACTGAGAAAACAACTTTTTTGTCTTACTGAGCAAAGCCATGGTACAACTGCTAATCAACAAAGAATCATGTGGAAAGGTAATTTAAGGTGTTTCCATTAGGTTTGCAATCAGCACTTTGGTGGAAAATTGAAATGTACACTGTTTGTAAAGTCAAAACAGTGTATGCACTGAGAAAAGAACTTTTTTGTCTTTATGAACAGAGGCATGAAACAAATTATAGACAACTCAGAATCATGAGGAAAGATTATTTAAGATGTTTCCATTAGGTTTGCACTCAGTACTTTGGTGTAAAATTGAAATGTATACTATTGGTAAAGTCAAAGCATTGTATGCACTGAGAAAACAACTTTTTTGTCTTACTGAGCAAAGCCATGGTACAACTGCTAATCAACACAGAATCATGTGGAAAGGTAAATTAAGGTGTTTCCATTAGGTTTGGAGTCAGTACTTTGGTGGAAGTTTAAAATGTATTCTATTGGTAATGTCAAAGCTTTGTATGCACTGAGGAAACAACTTTTTTGTCTAGCTGAGCAAAGGTATGGTACAAGTTCTAATCAACACAGAATCATGTGGAAAGGTAATTTAAGGTGTTTCCATTAGGTTTGCAATCAGCAGTTTGGTGGAAAATTAAAATGTATACCATTGGCAAAGTCAAAGTATGCTCTGAGAAAACAACTTTTTTGTCTTACTGAGCAAAGCCATGGTACAACTGCTAATCAACACAGAATCATGTGGAAAGATTATTTAAGATGTTTCAATTAGGTTTCCAGTCTGTACATTTCTGTAAATGATTACTATTGGCACTGACAAAGGATTGTATGCATTGAGAAAAGAACTTTTTTATCTTGCTGGGCAAAGGCATGGTACAAGTTCTAATCAACACAGAATCATGTGGAAAGGTAATTTAAGGTGTTTCCATTAGGTTTGCACTCAGTACTTTGGTGTAAGATTGATATGTATACAATTGGTAATGTCAAAGCATTGTATGCACTGAGAAAACAACTTTTTTGTCTTGCTGAGCAAAGGCATAGTACAAGTTCTAATCAACTCAGAATCATGTGGAAAGGTAATTTGAGATGTTGCCATCAGGTTTGCACTCAGTACTTTGGTGGAAAATTGAAATGTATACTATTGGTAAAGTCAAAGCATTGTATGCACTGAGAAAACAACTTTTTTGTCTTACTGAGCAAAGGCATGGTACAAGTTCTAATAAACACAGAATCATGTGGAAATATTATTTAAGAAGTTTCCATTAGGTTTCCACTCTGTACTTTTGTGCAAATGATTACTATTGGCACTGTCAAAGGACTGTATGCATTGAGAAAAGAACTTTTTTATATTGCTGAGCAAATGCATGGTACAAGTTCTAATCAACTCAGAATCATGTGGAAAGGTAATTTAAGGTGTTTCCATTAGGTTTGCCGTCAGTACTTTGGTGGAAGTTTAAAATGTATACTATTGGTAATGTCAAAGCTTTGTATGCACTGAGGAAACAACTTTTTTGTCTTGCTGAGCAAAGGTATGGTACAAGTTCTAATCAACACAGAATCATGTGGAAAGGTAATTTAAGGTGTTTCCATTAGGTTTGCAATCAGCAGTGTGGTGGAAAATTAAAATGTATACCATTGGCAAAGTCAAAGTATGCTCTGAGAAAACAACTTTTTTATCTAGCTGGACAAAGGCATGGTACAAGTTGTAATAACACAGAATCATGTGGAAAGGTAATTTAAGGTGTTTCCATTAGGTTTGCACTCAGCACTTTGGTGGAAAATTGAAATGTACACTGTTTGTAAAGTCAAAACAGTGTATGCACTGAGAAAAGAACTTTTTTGTCTTTATGAACAGAGGCATGAAACAAATTATAGACAACTCAGAATCATGAGGAAAGATTATTTAAGATGTTTCCATTAGGTTTGCACTCAGTACTTTGGTGTAAGATTGATATGTATACTATTGGTAATGTGAAAGCATTGTAAGCACTGAGAAAACAACTTTTTTGTCTTGCTGAGCAAAGGTATAGTACAAGTTCTAATCAACTCAGAATCATGTGGAAAGGTAATTTGAGATGTTGCCATCAGGTTTGCACTCAGTACTTTGGTGGAAAATTGAAATGTATACTATTGGTAAAGTCAAAGCATTGTATGCACTGAGAAAACAACTTTTTTGTCCAGCTGAGCAAAGGTATGGTACAAGTTCTAATCAACACAGAATCATGTGGAAAGGTAATTTAAGGTGTTTCCATTAGGTTTGCAATCAGCAGTTTGGTGGAAAATTAAAATGTATACCATTGGCAAAGTCAAAGTATGCTCTGAGAAAACAACTTTTTTGTCTTACTGAGCAAAGCCATGGTACAACTGCTAATCAACACAGAATCATGTGGAAAGATTATTTAAGATGTTTCAATTAGGTTTCCAGTCTGTACATTTCTGTAAATGATTACTATTGGCACTGTCAAAGGATTGTATGCATTGAGAAAAGAACTTTTTTATCTTGCTGGGCAAAGGCATGGTACAAGTTCTAATCAACACAGAATCATGTGGAAAGGTAATTTAAGGTGTTTCCATTAGGTTTGCACTCAGCACTTTGGTGGAAAATTGAAATGTACACTATTTGTAAAGTCAAAACAGTGTATGCACTGAGAAAAGAACTTTTTTGTCTTGATGAACAGAGGCATGAAACAAATTATAGACAACTCAGAATCATGAGGAAAGATTATTTAAGATGTTTCCATTAGGTTTGCCCTCCGTACTTTGGTGCAAGATTGAAATGTATACTGCTGGTAAAGTCAAAGCATTGTATGCACTGAGAAAACAACTTTTTTGTCTTGCTGAGCAAAGGCATGGTACAAGTTCTAATTAACACAGAATCATGTGGAAAGGTAATTTAATATGTTGCCATTAGGTTTGCACTCAGTTCTTTGGTGGAAAATTGAAATGTATACTAATGGTAATGTCAAAGCTTTGTATGCACTGAGGAAACAACTTTTTTGCCTTGCTGAGCAAAGGCATGGTACAAGTTCTAATAAACACAGAATCATGAGGAAAGATTATTTAAGATGTTTCCATTAGGTTTGCCCTCCGTACTTTGGTGCAAGATTGAAATGTATACTATTGGTAATGTCAAAGCATTGTATGCACTGAGAAAACAACTTTTTTGTTTTGCTGAGCAAAGGCATGGTACGAGTTCTAATCAACTCAGAATCATGTGGAAAGGTAATTTAAGGTGTTTCCATTAGGTTTGCCGTCAGTACTTTGGTGGAAGTTTAAAATGTATACTATTGGTAATGTCAAAGCTTTGTATGCACTGAGGAAACAACTTTTTTGTCTTGATGAACAGAGGTATGAAGCAAATTATAGACAACTCAGAAACATGAGGAAAGATTATTTAAGATGTTTCCATTAGGTTTGCACTCAGTACTTTGGTGTAAAATTGAAATGTATACTGCTGGTAAAGTCAAAGCATTGTATGCACTGAGAAAACAACTTTTTTGTCTTGCTGAGCAAAGGCATGGTACAAGTTCTAATTAACACAGAATCATGTGGAAAGGTAATTTAATATGTTGCCATTAGGTTTGCACTCAGTTCTTTGGTGGAAAATTGAATTGTATACTAATGGTAATGTCAAAGCTTTGTATGCACTGAGGAAACAACTTTTTTGTCTTGCTGAGCAAAGGCATGGTACAAGTTCTAATAAACACAGAATCATGTGGAAAGGTAATTTAAGATGTTGCCATTAGGTTTGCACTCAGTTCTTTGGTGGAAAATTGAAATGTATACTATTGGTAAAGTCAAAGCATTGTATGCACTGAAAAAACAACTTTTTTGTCTTACTGAGCAAAGGCATGGTACAACTGCTAACCAACACAGAATCATGTGGAAATATTATTTAAGATGTTTCCATTAGGTTTCCACTCTGTACTTTTGTGCAAATGATTACTATTGGCACTGTCAAAGGATTGTATGCATTGAGAAAAGAACTTTTTTATCTTGCTGAGCAAATGCATGGTACAAGTTCTAATCAACTCAGAATCATGTGGAAAGGTAATTTAAGGTGTTTCCATTAGGTTTGCCGTCAGTACTTTGGTGGAAGTTTAAAATGTATACTATTGGTAATGTCAAAGCTTTGTATGCACTGAGGAAACAACTTTTTTGTCTTGCTGAGCAAAGGCATGGTACAAGTTCTAATAAACACAGAATCATGTGGAAAGGTAATTTAAGATGTTGCCATTAGGTTTGCACTCAGTTCTTTGGTGGAAAATTGAAATGTATACTATTGGTAAAGTCAAAGCATTGTATGCACTGAAAAAACAACTTTTTTGTCTTACTGAGCAAAGGCATGGTACAAGTGCTAACCAACACAGAATCATGTGGAAATATTATTTAAGATGTTTCCATTAGGTTTCCACTCTGTACTTTTGTGCAAATGATTACTATTGGCACTGTCAAAGGATTGTATGCATTGAGAAAAGAACTTTTTTATCTTGCTGAGCAAATGCATGGTACAAGTTCTAATCAACTCAGAATCATGTGGAAAGGTAATTTAAGGTGTTTCCATTAGGTTTGCCGTCAGTACTTTGGTGGAAGTTTAAAATGTATACTATTGGTAATGTCAAAGCTTTGTATGCACTGAGGAAACAACTTTTTTGTCTTGCTGAGCAAAGGTATGGTACAAGTTCTAATCAACACAGAATCATGTGGAAAGGTAATTTAAGGTGTTTCCATTAGGTTTGCAATCAGCAGTTTGGTGGAAAATTAAAATGTATACCATTGGCAAAGTCAAAGTATGCTCTGAGAAAACAACTTTTTTATCTTGCTGGACAAAGGCATGGTACAAGTTCTAATAACACAGAATCATGTGGAAAGGTAATTTAAGGTGTTTCCATTAGGTTTGCACTCAGCACTTTGGTGGAAAATTGAAATGTACACAGTTTGTAAAGTCAAAACAGTGTATGCACTGAGAAAAGAACTTTTTTGTCTTTATGAACAGAGGCATGAAACAAATTATAGACAACTCAGAATCATGAGGAAAGATTATTTAAGATGTTTCCATTAGGTTTGCACTCAGTACTTTGGTGTAAGATTGATATGTATACTATTGGTAATGTGAAAGCATTGTATGCACTGAGAAAACAACTTTTTTGTCTTGCTGAGCAAAGGTATGGTACAAGTTCTAATCAACACAGAATCATGTGGAAAGGTAATTTAAGGTGTTTCCATTAGGTTTGCAATCAGCAGTGTGGTGGAAAATTAAAATGTATACCATTGGCAAAGTCAAAGTATGCTCTGAGAAAACAACTTTTTTATCTAGCTGGACAAAGGCATGGTACAAGTTGTAATAACACAGAATCATGTGGAAAGGTAATTTAAGGTGTTTCCATTAGGTTTGCACTCAGCACTTTGGTGGAAAATTGAAATGTACACTGTTTGTAAAGTCAAAACAGTGTATGCACTGAGAAAAGAACTTTTTTGTCTTTATGAACAGAGGCATGAAACAAATTATAGACAACTCAGAATCATGAGGAAAGATTATTTAAGATGTTTCCATTAGGTTTGCACTCAGTACTTTGGTGTAAGATTGATATGTATACTATTGGTAATGTGAAAGCATTGTAAGCACTGAGAAAACAACTTTTTTGTCTTGCTGAGCAAAGGCATAGTACAAGTTCTAATCAACTCAGAATCATGTGGAAAGGTAATTTGAGATGTTGCCATCAGGTTTGCACTCAGTACTTTGGTGGAAAATTGAAATGTATACTATTGGTAAAGTCAAAGCATTGTATGCACTGAGAAAACAACTTTTTTGTCCAGCTGAGCAAAGGTATGGTACAAGTTCTAATCAACACAGAATCATGTGGAAAGGTAATTTAAGGTGTTTCCATTAGGTTTGCAATCAGCAGTTTGGTGGAAAATTAAAATGTATACCATTGGCAAAGTCAAAGTATGCTCTGAGAAAACAACTTTTTTGTCTTACTGAGCAAAGCCATGGTACAACTGCTAATCAACACAGAATCATGTGGAAAGATTATTTAAGATGTTTCAATTAGGTTTCCAGTCTGTACATTTCTGTAAATGATTACTATTGGCACTGTCAAAGGATTGTATGCATTGAGAAAAGAACTTTTTTATCTTGCTGGGCAAAGGCATGGTACAAGTTCTAATCAACACAGAATCATGTGGAAAGGTAATTTAAGGTGTTTCCATTAGGTTTGCACTCAGCACTTTGGTGGAAAATTGAAATGTACACTATTTGTAAAGTCAAAACAGTGTATGCACTGAGAAAAGAACTTTTTTGTCTTGATGAACAGAGGCATGAAACAAATTATAGACAACTCAGAATCATGAGGAAAGATTATTTAAGATGTTTCCATTAGGTTTGCCCTCCGTACTTTGGTGCAAGATTGAAATGTATACTGCTGGTAAAGTCAAAGCATTGTATGCACTGAGAAAACAACTTTTTTGTCTTGCTGAGCAAAGGCATGGTACAAGTTCTAATTAACACAGAATCATGTGGAAAGGTAATTTAATATGTTGCCATTAGGTTTGCACTCAGTTCTTTGGTGGAAAATTGAAATGTATACTAATGGTAATGTCAAAGCTTTGTATGCACTGAGGAAACAACTTTTTTGTCTTGCTGAGCAAAGGCATGGTACAAGTTCTAATAAACACAGAATCATGTGGAAAGGTAATTTAAGATGTTGCCATTAGGTTTGCACTCAGTTCTTTGGTGGAAAATTGAAATGTATACTATTGGTAAAGTCAAAGCATTGTATGCACTGAAAAAACAACTTTTTTGTCTTACTGAGCAAAGGCATGGTACAACTGCTAACCAACACAGAATCATGTGGAAATATTATTTAAGATGTTTCCATTAGGTTTCCACTCTGTACTTTTGTGCAAATGATTACTATTGGCACTGTCAAAGGATTGTATGCATTGAGAAAAGAACTTTTTTATCTTGCTGAGCAAATGCATGGTACAAGTTCTAATCAACTCAGAATCATGTGGAAAGGTAATTTAAGGTGTTTCCATTAGGTTTGCCGTCAGTACTTTGGTGGAAGTTTAAAATGTATACTATTGGTAATGTCAAAGCTTTGTATGCACTGAGGAAACAACTTTTTTGTCTTGCTGAGCAAAGGCATGGTACAAGTTCTAATAAACACAGAATCATGTGGAAAGGTAATTTAAGATGTTGCCATTAGGTTTGCACTCAGTTCTTTGGTGGAAAATTGAAATGTATACTATTGGTAAAGTCAAAGCATTGTATGCACTGAAAAAACAACTTTTTTGTCTTACTGAGCAAAGGCATGGTACAAGTGCTAACCAACACAGAATCATGTGGAAATATTATTTAAGATGTTTCCATTAGGTTTCCACTCTGTACTTTTGTGCAAATGATTACTATTGGCACTGTCAAAGGATTGTATGCATTGAGAAAAGAACTTTTTTATCTTGCTGAGCAAATGCATGGTACAAGTTCTAATCAACTCAGAATCATGTGGAAAGGTAATTTAAGGTGTTTCCATTAGGTTTGCCGTCAGTACTTTGGTGGAAGTTTAAAATGTATACTATTGGTAATGTCAAAGCTTTGTATGCACTGAGGAAACAACTTTTTTGTCTTGCTGAGCAAAGGTATGGTACAAGTTCTAATCAACACAGAATCATGTGGAAAGGTAATTTAAGGTGTTTCCATTAGGTTTGCAATCAGCAGTTTGGTGGAAAATTAAAATGTATACCATTGGCAAAGTCAAAGTATGCTCTGAGAAAACAACTTTTTTATCTTGCTGGACAAAGGCATGGTACAAGTTCTAATAACACAGAATCATGTGGAAAGGTAATTTAAGGTGTTTCCATTAGGTTTGCACTCAGCACTTTGGTGGAAAATTGAAATGTACACAGTTTGTAAAGTCAAAACAGTGTATGCACTGAGAAAAGAACTTTTTTGTCTTTATGAACAGAGGCATGAAACAAATTATAGACAACTCAGAATCATGAGGAAAGATTATTTAAGATGTTTCCATTAGGTTTGCACTCAGTACTTTGGTGTAAGATTGATATGTATACTATTGGTAATGTGAAAGCATTGTATGCACTGAGAAAACAACTTTTTTGTCTTGCTGAGCAAAGGCATAGTACAAGTTCTAATCAACTCAGAATCATGTGGAAAGGTAATTTGAGATGTTGCCATCAGGTTTGCACTCAGTACTTTGGTGGAAAATTGAAATGTATACTATTGGTAAAGTCAAAGCATTGTATGCACTGAGAAAACAACTTTTTTGTCTTACTGAGCAAAGCCATGGTACAACTGCTAATCAACAAAGAATCATGTGGAAAGGTAATTTAAGGTGTTTCCATTAGGTTTGCAATCAGCACTTTGGTGGAAAATTGAAATGTACACTGTTTGTAAAGTCAAAACAGTGTATGCACTGAGAAAAGAACTTTTTTGTCTTTATGAACAGAGGCATGAAACAAATTATAGACAACTCAGAATCATGAGGAAAGATTATTTAAGATGTTTCCATTAGGTTTGCACTCAGTACTTTGGTGTAAAATTGAAATGTATACTATTGGTAAAGTCAAAGCATTGTATGCACTGAGAAAACAACTTTTTTGTCTTACTGAGCAAAGCCATGGTACAACTGCTAATCAACACAGAATCATGTGGAAAGGTAAATTAAGGTGTTTCCATTAGGTTTGGAGTCAGTACTTTGGTGGAAGTTTAAAATGTATTCTATTGGTAATGTCAAAGCTTTGTATGCACTGAGGAAACAACTTTTTTGTCTAGCTGAGCAAAGGTATGGTACAAGTTCTAATCAACACAGAATCATGTGGAAAGGTAATTTAAGGTGTTTCCATTAGGTTTGCAATCAGCAGTTTGGTGGAAAATTAAAATGTATACCATTGGCAAAGTCAAAGTATGCTCTGAGAAAACAACTTTTTTGTCTTACTGAGCAAAGCCATGGTACAACTGCTAATCAACACAGAATCATGTGGAAAGATTATTTAAGATGTTTCAATTAGGTTTCCAGTCTGTACATTTCTGTAAATGATTACTATTGGCACTGACAAAGGATTGTATGCATTGAGAAAAGAACTTTTTTATCTTGCTGGGCAAAGGCATGGTACAAGTTCTAATCAACACAGAATCATGTGGAAAGGTAATTTAAGGTGTTTCCATTAGGTTTGCACTCAGCACTTTGGTGGAAAATTGAAATGTACACTATTTGTAAAGTCAAAACAGTGTATGCACTGAGAAAAGAACTTTTTTGTCTTGATGAACAGAGGCATGAAACAAATTATAGACAACTCAGAATCATGAGGAAAGATTATTTAAGATGTTTCCATTAGGTTTGCACTCCGTACTTTGGTGCAAGATTGAAATGTGTACTATTGGTAATGTCAAAGCATTGTATGCACTGAGAAAACAACTTTTTTGTTTTGCTGAGCAAAGGCATGGTACGAGTTCCAATCAACTCAGAATCATGTGGAAAGGTAATTTAAGGTGCTTCCATTAGGTTTGCCTTCAGTACTTTGGTGGAAGTTTAAAATGTATACTATTGGTAATGTCAAAGCTTTGTATGCACTGAGGAAACAACTTTTTTGTCTTGATGAACAGAGGCATGAAGCAAATTATAGACAACTCAGAAACATGAGGAAAGATTATTTAAGATGTTTCCATTAGGTTTGCACTCAGTACTTTGGTTTAAAATTGAAATGTATACTGCTGGTAAAGTCAAAGCATTGTATGCACTGAGAAAACAACTTTTTTGTCTTGCTGAGCAAAGGCATGGTACAAGTTCTAATTAACACAGAATCATGTGGAAAGGTAATTTAATATGTTGCCATTAGGTTTGCACTCAGTTCTTTGGTGGAAAATTGAAATGTATACTAATGGTAATGTCAAAGCTTTGTATGCACTGAGGAAACAACTTTTTTGTCTTGCTGAGCAAAGGCATGGTACAAGTTCTAATAAACACAGAATCATGTGGAAAGGTAATTTAAGATGTTGCCATTAGGTTTGCACGCAGTTCTTTGGTGGAAAATTGAAATGTATACTATTGGTAAAGTCAAAGCATTGTATGCACTGAAAAAACAACTTTTTTGTCTTACTGAGCAAAGGCATGGTAGAACTGCTAACCAACACAGAATCATGTGGAAATATTATTTAAGATGTTTCCATTAGGTTTCCACTCTGTACTTTTGTGCAAATGATTACTATTGGCACTGTCAAAGGATTGTAGGCATTGACAAAAGAACTTTTTTATCTTGCTGAGCAAATGCATGGTACAAGTTCTAATCAACTCAGAATCATGTGGAAAGGTAATTTAAGGTGTTTCCATTAGGTTTGCCGTCAGTACTTTGGTGGAAGTTTAAAATGTATACTATTGGTAATGTCAAAGCTTTGTATGCACTGAGGAAACAACTTTTTTGTCTTGCTGAGCAAAGGTATGGTACAAGTTCCAATCAACACAGAATCATGTGGAAAGGTAATTTGAGATGTTGCCATCAGGTTTGCACTCAGTACTTTGGTGGAAAATTGAAATGTATACTATTGGTAAAGTCAAAGCATTGTATGCACTGAGAAAACAACTTTTTTGTCTTACTGAGCAAAGCCATGGTACAACTACTAATCAACACAGAATCATGTGGAAAGATTATTTAAGATGTTTCCATTAGGTTTCCAGTCTGTACTTTTGTGCAAATGATTACTATTGGCACTGTCAAAGGATTGTATGCATTGAGAAAAGAACTTTTTTATCTTGCTGGGCAAAGGCATGGTACAAGTTCTAATCAACACAGAATCATGTGGAAAGGTAAATTAAGGTGTTTCCATTAGGTTTGGAGTCAGTACTTTGGTGGAAGTTTAAAATGTATACTATTGGTAATGTCAAAGCTTTGTATGCACTGAGGAAACAACTTTTTTGTCTAGCTGAGCAAAGGTATGGTACAAGTTCTAATCAACACAGAATCATGTGGAAAGGTAATTTAAGGTGTTTCCATTAGGTTTGCACTCAGCACTTTGGTGGAAAATTGAAATGTACACTATTTGTAAAGTCAAAACAGTGTATGCACTGAGAAAAGAACTTTTTTGTCTTGATGAACAGAGGCATGAAACAAATTATAGACAACTCAGAATCATGAGGAAAGATTATTTAAGATGTTTCCATTAGGTTTGCACTCCGTACTTTGGTGTAAGATTGAAATGTATACTATTGGTAATGTCAAAGCATTGTATGCACTGAGAAAACAACTTTTTTGTTTTGCTGAGCAAAGGCATGGTACGAGCTCTAATCAACTCAGAATCATGTGGAAATATTATTTAAGATGTTTCCATTAGGTTTCCACTCTGTACTTTTGTGCAAATGATTACTATTGGCACTGTCAAAGGATTGTATGCATTGAGAAAAGAACTTTTTTATCTTGCTGGGCAAAGGCATGGTACAAGTTCTAATCAACACAGAATCATGTGGAAAGGTAATTTAAGGTGTTTCCATTAGGTTTGCACTCAGCACTTTGGTGGGAAATTGAAATGTACACTGTTTGTAAAGTCAAAACAGTGTATGCACTGAGAAAAGAACTTTTTTGTCTTTATGAACAGAGGCATGAAACAAATTATAGACAACTCAGAATCATGAGGAAAGATTATTTAAGATGTTTCCATTAGGTTTGCACTCCGTACTTTGGTGTAAGATTGAAATGTATACTATTGGTAATATCAAAGCATTGTATGCACTGAGAAAACAACTTTTTTGTTTTGCTGAGCAAAGGCATGGTACCAGTTCTAATCAACTCAGAATCATGTGGAAATATTATTTAAGATGTTTCCATTAGGTTTCCATTCTGTACTTTTGTGCAAATGATTACTATTGGCACTGTCAAAGGATTGTATGCATTGAGAAAAGAACTTTTTTATCTTGCTGGGCAAAGGCATGGTACAAGTTCTAATCAACACAGAATCATGTGGAAAGGTAATTTAAGGTGTTTCCATTAGGTTTGCACTCAGCACTTTGGTGGGAAATTGAAATGTACACTGTTTGTAAAGTCAAAACAGTGTATGCACTGAGAAAAGAACTTTTTTGTCTTTATGAACAGAGGCATGAAACAAATTATAGACAACTCAGAATCATGAGGAAAGATTATTTAAGATGTTTCCATTAGGTTTGCACTCAGTACTTTGGTGTAGATTGATATGTATTCTATTGGTAATGTCAAAGCATTGTATGCACTGAGAAAACAACTTTTTTGTTTTGCTGAGCAAAGGCATGGTACGAGTTCTAATCAACTCAGAATCATGTGGAAAGGTAATTTAAGGTGTTTCCATTTGGTTTGCCGTCAGTACTTTGGTGGAAGTTTAAAATGTATACTATTGGTACTGTCAAAGCTTTGTATGCACTGAGGAAACAACTTTTTTGTCTTGATGAACAGAGGCATGAAACAAATTATAGACAACTCAGAAACATGAGGAAAGATTATTTAAGATGTTTCCATTAGGTTTGCACTCAGTACTTTGGTGTAAAATTGAAATGTATACTGTTGGTAAAGTCAAAGCATTGTATGCACTGAGAAAACAACTTTTTTGTCTTGCTGAGCAAAGGCATGGTACAAGTTCTAATTAACACAGAATCATGTGGAAAGGTAATTTAAGATGTTGCCATTAGGTTTGCACTCAGTTCATTGGTGGAAAATTGAAATGTATACTAATGGTAATGTCAAAGCTTTGTATGCACTGAGGAAACAACTTTTTTGTCTTGCTGAGCAAAGGCATGGTACAAGTTCTAATAAACACAGAATCATGTGCAAAGGTAATTTAAGGTGTTTCCATTAGGTTTGCAATCAGCAGTTTGGTGGAAAATTAAAATGTATACCATTGGCAAAGTCAAAGTATGCTCTGAGAAAACAACTTTTTTATCTTGCTGGACAAAGGCATGGTACAAGTTCTAATAACACAGAATCATGTGGAAAGGTAATTTAAGGTGTTTCCATTAGGTTTGCACTCAGCACTTTGGTGGAAAATTGAAATGTACACTGTTTGTAAAGTCAAAACAGTGTATGCACTGAGAAAAGAACTTTTTTGTCTTTATGAACAGAGGCATGAAACAAATTATAGACAACTCAGAATCATGAGGAAAGATTATTTAAGATGTTTCCATTAGGTTTGCACTCAGTACTTTGGTGTAAGATTGATATGTATACTATTGGTAATGTGAAAGCATTGTATGCACTGAGAAAACAACTTTTTTGTCTTGCTGAGCAAAGGCATAGTACAAGTTCTAATCAACTCAGAATTATGTGGAAAGGTAATTTGAGATGTTGCCATCAGGTTTGCACTCAGTACTTTGGTGGAAAATTGAAATGTATACTATATGGTAAAGTCAAAGCATTGTATGCACTGAGAAAACAACTTTTTTGTCTTACTGAGCAAAGCCATGGTACAACTGCTAATCAACAAAGAATCATGTGGAAAGGTAATTTAAGGTGTTTCCATTAGGTTTGCAATCAGCACTTTGGTGGAAAATTGAAATGTACACTGTTTGTAAAGTCAAAACAGTGTATGCACTGAGAAAAGAACTTTTTTGTCTTTATGAACAGAGGCATGAAACAAATTATAGACAACTCAGAATCATGAGGAAAAATTATTTAAGATGTTTCCATTAGGTTTGCACTCAGTACTTTGGTGTAAAATTGAAATGTATACTATTGGTAAAGTCAAAGCATTGTATGCACTGAGAAAACAACTTTTTTGTCTTACTGAGCAAAGCCATGGTACAACTGCTAATCAACACAGAATCATGTGGAAAGGTAAATTAAGGTGTTTCCATTAGGTTTGGAGTCAGTACTTTGGTGGAAGTTTAAAATGTATACTATTGGTAATGTCAAAGCTTTGTATGCACTGAGGAAACAACTTTTTTGTCTAGCTGAGCAAAGGTATGGTACAAGTTCTAATCAACACAGAATCATGTGGAAAGGTAATTTAAGGTGTTTCCATTAGGTTTGCAATCAGCAGTTTGGTGGAAAATTAAAATGTATACCATTGGCAAAGTCAAAGTATGCTCTGAGAAAACAACTTTTTTGTCTTACTGAGCAAAGCCATGGTACAACTGCTAATCAACACAGAATCATGTGGAAAGATTATTTAAGATGTTTCAATTAGGTTTCCAGTCTGTACATTTCTGTAAATGATTACTATTGGCACTGTCAAAGGATTGTATGCATTGAGAAAAGAACTTTTTTATCTTGCTGGGCAAAGGCATGGTACAAGTTCTAATCAACACAGAATCATGTGGAAAGGTAATTTAAGGTGTTTCCATTAGGTTTGCACTCAGCACTTTGGTGGAAAATTGAAATGTACACTATTTGTAAAGTCAAAACAGTGTATGCACTGAGAAAAGAACTTTTTTGTCTTGATGAACAGAGGCATGAAACAAATTATAGACAACTCAGAATCATGAGGAAAGATTATTTAAGATGTTTCCATTAGGTTTGCACTCCGTACTTTGGTGCAAGATTGAAATGTGTACTATTGGTAATGTCAAAGCATTGTATGCACTGAGAAAACAACTTTTTTGTTTTGCTGAGCAAAGGCATGGTACGAGTTCTAATCAACTCAGAATCATGTGGAAAGGTAATTTAAGGTGCTTCCATTAGGTTTGCCTTCAGTACTTTGGTGGAAGTTTAAAATGTATACTATTGGTAATGTCAAAGCTTTGTATGCACTGAGGAAACAACTTTTTTGTCTTGATGAACAGAGGCATGAAGCAAATTATAGACAACTCAGAAACATGAGGAAAGATTATTTAAGATGTTTCCATTAGGTTTGCACTCAGTACTTTGGTTTAAAATTGAAATGTATACTGCTGGTAAAGTCAAAGCATTGTATGCACTGAGAAGACAACTTTTTTGTCTTGCTGAGCAAAGGCATGGTACAAGTTCTAATTAACACAGAATCATGTGGAAAGGTAATTTAATATGTTGCCATTAGGTTTGCACTCAGTTCTTTGGTGGAAAATTGAAATGTATACTAATGGTAATGTCAAAGCTTTGTATGCACTGAGGAAACAACTTTTTTGTCTTGCTGAGCAAAGGCATGGTACAAGTTCTAATAAACACAGAATCATGAGGAAAGATTATTTAAGATGTTTCCATTAGGTTTGCCCTCCGTACTTTGGTGCAAGATTGAAATGTATACTATTGGTAATGTCAAAGCATTGTATGCACTGAGAAAACAACTTTTTTGTTTTGCTGAGCAAAGGCATGGTACGAGTTCTAATCAACTCAGAATCATGTGGAAAGGTAATTTAAGGTGTTTCCATTAGGTTTGCCGTCAGTACTTTGGTGGAAGTTTAAAATGTATACTATTGGTAATGTCAAAGCTTTGTATGCACTGAGGAAACAACTTTTTTGTCTTGATGAACAGAGGCATGAAGCAAATTATAGACAACTCAGAAACATGAGGAAAGATTATTTAAGATGTTTCCATTAGGTTTGCACTCAGTACTTTGGTGTAAAATTGAAATGTATACTGCTGGTAAAGTCAAAGCATTGTATGCACTGAGAAAACAACTTTTTTGTCTTGCTGAGCAAAGGCATGGTACAAGTTCTAATTAACACAGAATCATGTGGAAAGGTAATTTAATATGTTGCCATTAGGTTTGCACTCAGTTCTTTGGTGGAAAATTGAATTGTATACTAATGGTAATGTCAAAGCTTTGTATGCACTGAGGAAACAACTTTTTTGTCTTGCTGAGCAAAGGCATGGTACAAGTTCTAATAAACACAGAATCATGTGGAAAGGTAATTTAAGATGTTGCCATTAGGTTTGCACTCAGTTCTTTGGTGGAAAATTGAAATGTATACTATTGGTAAAGTCAAAGCATTGTATGCACTGAAAAAACAACTTTTTTGTCTTACTGAGCAAAGGCATGGTACAACTGCTAACCAACACAGAATCATGTGGAAATATTATTTAAGATGTTTCCATTAGGTTTCCACTCTGTACTTTTGTGCAAATGATTACTATTGGCACTGTCAAAGGATTGTATGCATTGAGAAAAGAACTTTTTTATCTTGCTGAGCAAATGCATGGTACAAGTTCTAATCAACTCAGAATCATGTGGAAAGGTAATTTAAGGTGTTTCCATTAGGTTTGCCGTCAGTACTTTGGTGGAAGTTTAAAATGTATACTATTGGTAATGTCAAAGCTTTGTATGCACTGAGGAAACAACTTTTTTGTCTTGCTGAGCAAAGGCATGGTACAAGTTCTAATAAACACAGAATCATGTGGAAAGGTAATTTAAGATGTTGCCATTAGGTTTGCACTCAGTTCTTTGGTGGAAAATTGAAATGTATACTATTGGTAAAGTCAAAGCATTGTATGCACTGAAAAAACAACTTTTTTGTCTTACTGAGCAAAGGCATGGTACAATTGCTAACCAACACAGAATCATGTGGAAATATTATTTAAGATGTTTCCATTAGGTTTCCACTCTGTACTTTTGTGCAAATGATTACTATTGGCACTGTCAAAGGATTGTATGCATTGAGAAAAGAACTTTTTTATCTTGCTGAGCAAATGCATGGTACAAGTTCTAATCAACTCAGAATCATGTGGAAAGGTAATTTAAGGTGTTTCCATTAGGTTTGCCGTCAGTACTTTGGTGGAAGTTTAAAATGTATACTATTGGTAATGTCAAAGCTTTGTATGCACTGAGGAAACAACTTTTTTGTCTTGCTGAGCAAAGGTATGGTACAAGTTCTAATCAACACAGAATCATGTGGAAAGGTAATTTAAGGTGTTTCCATTAGGTTTGCAATCAGCAGTTTGGTGGAAAATTAAAATGTATACCATTGGCAAAGTCAAAGTATGCTCTGAGAAAACAACTTTTTTATCTTGCTGGACAAAGGCATGGTACAAGTTCTAATAACACAGAATCATGTGGAAAGGTAATTTAAGGTGTTTCCATTAGGTTTGCACTCAGCACTTTGGTGGAAAATTGAAATGTACACAGTTTGTAAAGTCAAAACAGTGTATGCACTGAGAAAAGAACTTTTTTGTCTTTATGAACAGAGGCATGAAACAAATTATAGACAACTCAGAATCATGAGGAAAGATTATTTAAGATGTTTCCATTAGGTTTGCACTCAGTACTTTGGTGTAAGATTGATATGTATACTATTGGTAATGTGAAAGCATTGTATGCACTGAGAAAACAACTTTTTTGTCTTGCTGAGCAAAGGTATGGTACAAGTTCTAATCAACACAGAATCATGTGGAAAGGTAATTTAAGGTGTTTCCATTAGGTTTGCAATCAGCAGTGTGGTGGAAAATTAAAATGTATACCATTGGCAAAGTCAAAGTATGCTCTGAGAAAACAACTTTTTTATCTAGCTGGACAAAGGCATGGTACAAGTTGTAATAACACAGAATCATGTGGAAAGGTAATTTAAGGTGTTTCCATTAGGTTTGCACTCAGCACTTTGGTGGAAAATTGAAATGTACACTGTTTGTAAAGTCAAAACAGTGTATGCACTGAGAAAAGAACTTTTTTGTCTTTATGAACAGAGGCATGAAACAAATTATAGACAACTCAGAATCATGAGGAAAGATTATTTAAGATGTTTCCATTAGGTTTGCACTCAGTACTTTGGTGTAAGATTGATATGTATACTATTGGTAATGTGAAAGCATTGTAAGCACTGAGAAAACAACTTTTTTGTCTTGCTGAGCAAAGGCATAGTACAAGTTCTAATCAACTCAGAATCATGTGGAAAGGTAATTTGAGATGTTGCCATCAGGTTTGCACTCAGTACTTTGGTGGAAAATTGAAATGTATACTATTGGTAAAGTCAAAGCATTGTATGCACTGAGAAAACAACTTTTTTGTCCAGCTGAGCAAAGGTATGGTACAAGTTCTAATCAACACAGAATCATGTGGAAAGGTAATTTAAGGTGTTTCCATTAGGTTTGCAATCAGCAGTTTGGTGGAAAATTAAAATGTATACCATTGGCAAAGTCAAAGTATGCTCTGAGAAAACAACTTTTTTGTCTTACTGAGCAAAGCCATGGTACAACTGCTAATCAACACAGAATCATGTGGAAAGATTATTTAAGATGTTTCAATTAGGTTTCCAGTCTGTACATTTCTGTAAATGATTACTATTGGCACTGTCAAAGGATTGTATGCATTGAGAAAAGAACTTTTTTATCTTGCTGGGCAAAGGCATGGTACAAGTTCTAATCAACACAGAATCATGTGGAAAGGTAATTTAAGGTGTTTCCATTAGGTTTGCACTCAGCACTTTGGTGGAAAATTGAAATGTACACTATTTGTAAAGTCAAAACAGTGTATGCACTGAGAAAAGAACTTTTTTGTCTTGATGAACAGAGGCATGAAACAAATTATAGACAACTCAGAATCATGAGGAAAGATTATTTAAGATGTTTCCATTAGGTTTGCCCTCCGTACTTTGGTGCAAGATTGAAATGTATACTGCTGGTAAAGTCAAAGCATTGTATGCACTGAGAAAACAACTTTTTTGTCTTGCTGAGCAAAGGCATGGTACAAGTTCTAATTAACACAGAATCATGTGGAAAGGTAATTTAATATGTTGCCATTAGGTTTGCACTCAGTTCTTTGGTGGAAAATTGAAATGTATACTAATGGTAATGTCAAA
>NW_027274417.1:0-104108 GCF_030028105.1 Mobula birostris
TTCTCTGTTTCTGTAACATTCCCCCAACCCCATTTCGCCTCTCCTGTTTCTGTAACACTCCCCCAACCCGATTCCCCCTCTCCTGTTTCTGTAACACTCCCTGAACGCCAATTCCCCTCTGTTTCTGTAACCCCACGACCCCGATTCCCCTCTCCGTTTCTGTAACACTCCCCCAACTCTGATTCCACTCTCTGTTTCTGTAACCAATCCCCCAACCCCGATTCCCCTCTCCTGTTTCTGTAACGTTCCCCCAACAATGATTCCTCCTCCTGTTTCTGTAACATTAACCAAACCCGATTCCTCTCTCTGTTTCTGTAACATTCCTCTAACCCTGATTCCCCCTCCTGCTTCTGTAACATTCCCCCAACCCCGTTAGCCCTCACTGTTTCTGTAACACTCCCCAATCCCGATTCCCCTCTGTTTCTGTAACATTCCGCCAACACCCGATTTCCCTCTTTGTTTCTGTAACATTCCCCAACCTCGATTCCCCTCTCCTGTTTCTTTACCATTCCCCCAATCCCGTTTTCCTTCTCTGTTTCTGTAACACTCCCGCAATCCCGTTTCCCCCTCTGTTTCTGTAGCATTCCCCCAACCCCGATTCTCCTTTCCTGTTTCTGTAACATTCCCCCCAACTCCATTACCCCTCTCTGTTTCTGTAACATTACCTCAACCCCGATTCCCCTCTCTGTTTCTGTAACATTCCCCAAACCCTGATTCCCCTCTCTGTTTCTGTAACATTCCCCGAACCCCCGTTTTCCCTCTCTTTCTGTAACATTCCGCCAACCCCGTTACCCCTCTCTGTTTCTGTAACATTCCTCCAACCCCGATTCTCCTCTCTGTTTCTATAACACTCCCCCAATGCCGTTTCCCCTGTTTCTGGACCATCCCGACCCCGATTCCCCTCTGTTTCTGTAACATTCCCCCAACCCTGATTCCCCTCTCCTGTTTCTTTAACATTCCCCCAATCCAGTTTTCCCTCTCAGTTTCTGTAACACTCCCCCAATGCCGTTTCCCCCCTCTGTTTCTGTAACATTCCCCCAACCCCCGATTCCCCTCTCCTGTTTCTGCAATATTCCCCCAATCCCGTTTTCCTTCTCTGTTTCTGTAACATTCCCCGAACTCCAATTTCCCTCTTTGTTTCTGTAACATTCTCCAACCCCGGTTCCCCCTCTTCTGTTTCTTTACCATTCCCCCGATCCCGTTTTCCTTCTCTGTTTCTGTAACACTCCCGCAATCCGTTTCCCCCTCTGTTTCTGTAGCATTCCCCCAACCCCGATTATCCTATCCTGTTTCTGTAACATTCCCCCAACTCCGTTACCCCTCTCTGTTTCTGTAACATTACCTCAACCCCGATTCCCCCTCTCTGTTTCTGTAACATTCCCCCAACCCTGATTCCCCTCTCTGTTTCTGTAACATTCCCCGAACCCGTTTCCCCTCTGTTTCTGTAACATTACCCCAACCCGATTCCCCTCTCTGTTTCTGTACCATTCCCCAACTCCGTTTTCCCTCCCTGATTCTGTAACATTCCCCCGAACCTCGTTTCCCCTCTGTTTCTGTAACATTCCCACAACCCCGATTCCCCTCTCTGTTTCTGTAACATTCCCCAACCCCGATTCCCCTCTGCGTTTCTGTAGCATTCCGCAACCCCTGCTTCACCCCTCTCTGTGTCTGTAACAATCCCCCAATCCCAATTCCCCTCTCTGTTTCTGTAACACTGCCCCCCCAATGCCGTTTCCCCTGGTTCTGTAACATCCCGACCCCGATTCCCCCTCTCTGTTTCTGTAATACTCCCCCAACTCTGATTCCTCTCTCTGTTTCTGTAACATTCCCCAAACCCTGATTCCCCCTTGTGTTTCTGTAACATTCCCCCAACCCCGATTCCCCTCTCCTGTTTATGTAACATTCTGCCAACCTCATTCCCCCTCTGTTTCTGTAAACATTCCCCCAACCCTGATTCCCCCTCTCCTGTTTCTTTAACATTCCCCCAATCCAGTTTTCCCTCTCTGTTTCTGTAACACTCACCCAATCCCGTTTCCCCCTCTGTTTCTGTAACATTCCCCTCAACCCTGATTCCCCTCTCTTGTTTCTGTAACATTTCCTCAACCCCGTTACCCCTCTCTGTTTCTGTAACATTCCCCAACCCCGATTCCCCTCTCTGTTTCTGTAATACCTCCCGCAACTCTGATTCCCCTCTCTGTTTCTGTAACATTCGCCCAACCCCGATTCCCCTCTCTGTTTCTGTAACAATTCCCCAACCCCGATCCCCCCCTCCTGTTTCAGTAACATTCCCCAACCCCAGATTCCCCCCTCTCTGTTTCTGTAACATCCGACCCCGATTCCCCTCTCTGTTTCTGTAATACTCCCCCAAACTCTGATTCCCCTCTCTGTTTCTGTAACATTCCCCCAACCCTGATTCCCCCTTCTGTTTCTGTAACATTCCCCCAACCCCGATTCCCCCTCTCCTGTTTCTGTAACATTCTGCCAACCCCTGATTCCCCACTCTGTTTCTGTAACATTCCCCCAACCCTGATTCCCCTCTGCTGTTTCTTTAACATTCCCCCAATCCAGTTTTTCCCTCTTTGTTTCTGTAACACTCCCCCCAATCCCATTTCCCCCAGTTTCTGTAACATTCCCCCAACCCCCAATTCCCCTCTCTGTTTCTGTAACATTCGCCCAATCACGATTCCCCTCTCTGTTTCAGTAACATTCCTCAACTCCGTTTTCCCTCCCTGTTTCTGTAACAATTCCCTGAACCCCGTTTCCCCTCTTTTTCTGAAACATTCCCCCAACTCTAATTCCCCTCTCTGTTTCTATAACATTCCCCCAACCCTGCTTCCCCTCTGTTTCTGTAACATTCCCCCAATCCCTATTCGCTCTCTGTTTCTGTAACATTCCACCAATACCGTTACCCCTCTCTGTTTCTGTAACATTCCCCCCAATCCCGATTCCTCTCTATGTTTCTGTAACATTCCCCCAACTCTGTTTTTCCCTCTCTGTTTCTGTAACATTCCCCAAACCCTGATTCCCCTCTCCTGTTTCTGTAACATTCCCCCAACTCCATTACCCCTCTCTGTTTCTGTAACATTACCCTCAACCCCGATTCCCCTCTCTGTTTCTGTAACATTCCCCCAACCCTGATTCCCCTCTCTGTTTCTGTAACATTCCCCGAACCCCGTTTCCCCTCTCTTTCTGTAACATTCCGCCAACCCCGTTACCCCTCTCTGTTTCTGTAACATTCCTCCAACCCCGATTCTCCTCTCTGTTTCTATAACACTCCCCCCAATGCCGTTTCCCCCTGTTTCTGGAACATCCTGACCACGATTCCCCTCACCTGTTTCTGCAACATTCCCCCAACCCCCGTTACCCCCTCTCTGTTTCTGTAACATTCCCCAATCCCGATTTCCCTCTCTGTTTCTGTAACATTCCCCAACCCCGATTCCCCTCTACTGTTTCTTTAACATTCCCCCAATCCCGTTTTTCCTTCTCTGTTTCTGTAAACACTCCCGCAATCCCGTTTCCCCCTCTGTTTCTGTAACATTCCCCAAACCCCGATTCTCTCTCTGTTTCTGTAACATTCCCCAACACTGCTTCCCCTCTCTTTCTGTAACATTCCCCCAACCCTGTTACACCTCTCTGTTTCTGTAACATTCCTCCAAACCGTTACCCCTCTCTGTTTCTGTAACATTCCCCAACCCCGTTTCTCCTCTCTGTTTTTGTAACACTCCCCCAATGCAGTTTCCCCTGTTTCTGTAACATCCCGACCCCGATTCCCCTCTCTGTTTCTGTAAAACTCCCCCAACTCTGATTCCCCTCTCTGTTTCTGTAACATTCGCCCCAACCCCGATTCCCCTCTCTGTTTCTGTAACAATCCCCCAAACCCGATCCCCCCCTCCCTGTTTCCTGCAACCATTCCCCAACCCAGATTCCCCCTCTCTGTTTCTGTAACATTCCCCAAACCCCGATTCCCCTCCTCCTGTTTCTGTAACACTCCCCCAACCAGTTTCCCCCTTTGTTTCTGTAACAACCCCGACCCCCAATTCCCCCTCTCTGTTCTCTGTAATACTCCCCCAACTCTGATTCCCCTCTCTGTTTCTGTAACATTCCCCCCAACCCTGATTCCCCCCTTCTGTTTCTGTAACATTCCCCCAACCCGATTCCCCTCTCCTGTTTCTGTAACATTCTGCCAACCCTGATTCCCCACTCTGTTTCCTGTAACATTCCCCCAACCTTGATTCCCCTCTCCTGTTTCTTTAACATTCCCCCCAATCCAGTTTTCCCTCTCTTTGTTTCTGTAAACACTCCCCCCAATCCCATTTCCCCCAGTTTCTGTAACATTCCCCAACCCCGATACCCCTCTCTGTTTCTGTAACATTCGCCCAATCCCGATTCCCCTCTCTGTTTCAGTAACATTCCCCAACTCCGTTTTCACTCCCTGTTTCTGTAACATTCCCTGAAACCCCGATTCCCCTCTTTTTCTGAAACATTCCCCCAACTCTAATTCCCCTCTCTGTTTCTATAACATTCCCCAACCCTGCCTTCCCCTCTGTTTCTGTAACATTCCCCCAATCCCTATTCGCTCTCTGTTTCTGTAACATTCCACCAATACCGTTACCCCTCTCTGTTTCTGTAACATTCCCCCAATCCCGATTCCTCTCTATGTTTCTGTAACATTCCCCCAACTCTGTTTTCCCTCTCTGTTTCTGTAACATTCCCCAAACCCTGATTCCCCTCTCCTGTTTCTGTAACATTCCCCCAACTCCATTACCCCTCTCTGTTTCTGTAACATTACCTCAACCCCGATTCCCCTCTCTGTTTCTGTAACATTCCCCCAACCCTGATTCCCCTCTCTGTTTCTGTAACATTCCCCGAACCCCGTTTCCCCTCTCTTTCTGTAACATTCCGCCAACCCCGTTACCCCTCTCTGTTTCTGTAACATTCCTCCAACCCCCGATTCTCCTCTCTGTTTCTATAACACTCCCCCAATGCCGTTTCCCCCTGTTTCTGGAACATCCTGACCACGATTCCCCTCTCCTGTTTCTGCAACATTCCCCCAACCCCGTTACCCCTCTCTGTTTCTGTAACATTCCCCAATCCCGATTTCCCTCTCTGTTTCTGTAACATTCCCCCAACCCCGATTCCCCTCTACTGTTTCTTTAACATTCCCCCAATCCCGCTTTTCCCTTCTCTGTTTCTGTAACACTCCCGCAATCCCGTTTCCCCCCTCTGTTTCTGTAACATTCCCCCAACCCCCGATTCCTCTCTCTGTTTCTGTAACATTCCCCAACACTGCTTCCCCTCTCTTTCTGTAACATTCCCCCCAACCCTGTTACACCTCTCTGTTTTCTGTAACATTCCTCCAAACCCGTTACCCCTCTCTGTTTCTGTAACATTCCCCAACCCCGTTTCTCCTCTCTGTTTTTGTAACACTCCCCCCAATGCAGTTTCCCCTGTTTCTGTAACATCCCGACCCCGATTCCCCTCTCTGTTTCTGTAAAACTCCCCCCAACTCTGATTCCCCCTCTCTGTTTCTGTAACATTCGCCCAACCCCGATTCCCCTCTCTGTTTCTGTAACAATCCCCCAAACCCGATCCCCCCCTCCTGTTTCTGCAACATTCCCCAACCCAGATTCCCCTCTCTGTTTCTGTAACATTCCCCAAACCCCGATTCCCCTCTCTGTTTCTGTAACACTCCCCCCAACCAGTTTCCCCTTTGTTTCTGTAACAACCCGACCCCAATTCCCCTCTCTGTTTCTGTAATACTCCCCCAACTCTGATTCCCCTCTCTGTTTCTGTAACATTCCCCCCAACCCCTGATTCCCCCCTTCTGTTTCTGTAACATTCCCCCAACCCCGATTCCCCTCTCCTGTTTCTGTAACATTCTGCCAACCCTGATTCCCCACTCTGTTTCTGTAACATTCCCCCAACCTTGATTCCCCTCTCCTGTTTCTTTAACATTCCCCCAATCCAGTTTTCCCTCTTTGTTTCTGTAACACTCCCCCAATCCCATTTCCCCCAGTTTCTGTAACATTCCCCAACCCCGATACCCCTCTCTGTTTCTGTAACATTCGCCCCAATCCCGATTCCCCTCTCTGTTTCAGTAACATTCCCCAACTCCGTTTCTCACTCCCTGTTTCTGTAACATTCCCTGAACCCCGATTCCCCTCTTTTTCTGAAACATTCCCCAACCCTAATTCCCCTCTCTGCTTCTATAACATTCCCCAACCCTGCTTCCCCTCTGTTTCTGTAACATTCCCCCAATCCCGATTCCCCCTCTCTGTTTCTGTAACATTCCACCAATACCGTTACCCCTCTCTGTTTCTGTAACATTCCCCCAATCCCGATTCCTGTCTCTGTTTCTGTAACATTCCCCCAACTCTGTTTTCCCTCTCTGTTTCTGTAACATTCCCAAACCCTGATTCCCCTCTCCTGTTTCTGTAACATTCCCCCAACCGTGATACACCCTCCTATTTCTGTAACATTCCCCAACCCCGATTCCCCTCTCTGTTTCTCTAACATTCACCAACTCTGCTACCACTCTCTGTTTCTGTAACACTCCCCCCAATCCTGTTTCCCCCCTCTGTTTCTGTAACATTCCGCCAACCCCGATCCACTTTCCTGTTTCTGTAACATTACCCCCAACCCCGTTACCCCTCTCTGTTTCTATAACATTATCTCAACCGCGATTCCCCTCTCTGTTTCTGTAACATTCCCCCAACCCTGATTCCCCTCTCTGTTTCTGTAACATTCCCCAACCCTGATTCCCCTCTCCTGTTTCTGTAACATTCCCCCAACCGTGATACACCCTCCTGTTTCTGTAACCATTCCCCAACCCCGATTCCCCTCTCTGTTTCTCTAACATTCACCAACTCCTGCTACCACTCTCTGTTTCTGTAACATTCCCCCCAATCCCGATTCCCCCTCTCTGTTTCTGTAACATTCCCCCAACCCCGTTACCCTTCTCTGTTTCTGTAACATTCCCCGAACCCCGTTTCCCCTCTGTTTCTGTAACATTCCCCCAACCCCGATTCCCCCTCTCTGTTTCTGTAACATTCCCCCAATCCCGATTCCCCTCTCTGTTTCTGTAACATTCCCCCCAACCCCGTTACCCTTCTCTGTTTTTGTAACATTCCCCCCAACCCCATTTCTCCTCTCTGTTTCTGTAACACTCCCCCAACCCGATTCCCCTCTCCTGTTTCTGTAAACACTCCCTGAACGCCGATTCCCCTCTGTTTCTGTAACCCCACGACCCAGATTCCCCTCTCCGTTTCTGTAACGTTCCCCCAACAATGATTCCTCCCTCCTGTTTCTGTAACATTAACCAAACCCCGATTCCTCACTCTGTTTCTGTAACATTCCCCTAACCCTGATTCCCCCTCCTGCTTCTGTAACATTCCCCCAATCCCGATTCCCTCTCTGTTTCTGTAACATTCCCCCAACCCCGTTACCCTTCTCTGTTTCTGTAACATTCCCCCCAACCCCATTTCGCCTCTCTGTTTCTGTAACACTCCCCCAACCCGATTCCCCCTCTCCTGTTTCTGTAACCACTCCCTGAACGCCCGATTCCCCTCTGTTTCTGTAACCCCACGACCCCGATTCCCCCTCTCCGTTTCTGTAAACACTCCCCCAACTCTGATTCCACTCTCTGTTTCTGTAACAATCCCCCAACCCCGAATCCCCTCTCCTGTTTCTGTAACGTTCCCCCAACAATGATTCCTCCTCCTGTTTCTGTAACATTAACCAAACCCCGATTCCTCTCTCTGTTTCTGTAACATTCCCCTAACCCTGATTCCCCCTCCTGCTTCTGTAACATTCCCCCCAACCCCGTTACCCCCTCTCTGTTTCTGTAACACTCCCCCAACCCCGATTCCCCTCTGTTTCTGTAACATTCGCCAACACCGATTTCCCTCTTTGTTTCTGTAACATTCCCCCAACCTCGATTCCCCTCTTCTGTTTCTTTACCATTCCCCCCAATCCCGTTTTCCTTCTCTGTTTCTGTAACACATCCCGCAATCCCGTTTCCCCCTCTGTTTCTGTAGCATTCCCCCAACCCCGATTCTCCTTTCCTGTTTCTGTAACATTCCCCAACTCCATTACCCCTCTCTGTTTCCTGTAACATTCCCCCCAACCCTGATTCCCCTCTCTGTTTCTGTAACATTCCCCGAACCCCGTTTCACCTCTCTTTCTGTAACATTCCGCCAACCCCGTTACCCCTCTCTGTTTCTGTAACATTCCTCCAACCCCGATTCTCCCTCTCTGTTTCTGTAGCATTCCCCCAACCCCGATTCTCCTTTCCTGTTTCTGTAACACTCCCCCAAACCCCGATTCCCCTCTGTTTCTGTAACATTCCGCCAACACCGATTTCCCTCTTGTTTCTGTAACATTACCTCAACCCCGATTCCCCTCTCTGTTTCTGTAACATTCCCCCAACCCCGGTTCCCCTCTTCTGTTTCTTTACCATTCTCCCAATCCCGTTTTCCTTCTCTGTTTCTGTAACACTCCCGCAATCCCGTTTCCCCCTCTGTTTCTGTAGCATTCCCCCCAACCCCGATTATCCTATCCTGTTTCTGTAACATTCCCCCAACTCCGTTACCCCTCTCTGTTTCTGTAACATTACCTCAACCCCGATTCCCCTCTCTGTTTCTGTAACATTCCCCAACCCTGATTCCCCTCTCTGTTTCTGTAACATTCCCGAACCCCCGTTTCCCCTCTGTTTCTGTAACATTACCCCAACCCCGATTCCCCTCTCTGTTTCTGTACCATTCCCCCAACTCCGTTTTCCCTCCCTGATTCTGTAACATTCCCCGAACCTCGTTTCCCCCTCTGTTTCTGTAACATTCCCACAACCCCGATTCCCCCTCTCTGTTTCTGTAACATTCCCCAACCCCGATTCCCCTCTGCGTTTCTGTAGCATTCCGCAACCCTGCTTCCCCTCTCTGCGTCTGTAACAATCCCCCAATCCCGATTCCCCTCTCTGTTTCTGTAACACTGCCCCCAATGCCGTTTCCCCCTGGTTCTGTAACATCCCCGACCCCGATTCCCCTCTCTGTTTCTGTAATACTCCCCCAACTCTGATTCCTCTCTCTGTTTCTGTAACATTCCCCAAACCCTGATTCCCCCTTGTGTTTCTGTAACATTCCCCCCAACCCCGATTCCCCCTCTCCTGTTTATGTAACATTCTGCCAACCCTCATTCCCCCTCTGTTTCTGTAACATTCCCCAACCCTGATTCCCCTCTCCTGTTTCTTTAACATTCCCCCAATCCAGTTTTCCCTCTCTGTTTCTGTAACACTCACCCAATCCCGTTTCCCCCCTCTGTTTCTGTAACATTCCCTCAACCCTGATTCCCCTCTCTTGTTTCTGTAACATTTCCCCCAACCCCGTTACCCCTCTCTGTTTCTGTAACATTCCCCAACCCCGTTTCTCTCCTCTCGTTTCTGTAACACTCCTCCAATGCAGTTTCCCCTGTTTCTGTAAAATCCTGACCCTGACTTCCCCCTCTCTGTTTCTGTAATACTCCGCAACTCTGATTCCCCTCTCTGTTTCTGTAACATTCGCCCAACCCCGATTCCCCTCTCTGTTTCTGTAACAATCCCCCAACCCCGATCCCCCCCTCCTGTTTCAGTAACATTCCCCAACCCAGATTCCCCTCTCTGTTTCTGTAACATCCCGACCCCGATTCCCCTCTCTGTTTCTGTAATACTCCCCAAACTCTGATTCCCCCTCTCTGTTTCTGTAACATTCCCCCCAACCCTGATTCCCCCCTTCTGTTTCTGTAACATTCCCCCCAACCCCGATTCCCCTCTCCTGTTTCTGTAACATTCTGCCAACCCTGATTCCCCACTCTGTTTCTGTAACATTCCCCCCAACCCTGATTCCCCTCTGCTGTTTCTTTAACATTCCCCCAATCCAGTTTTCCCTCTTTGTTTCTGTAACACTCCCCCAATCCCATTTCCCCCAGTTTCTGTAACATTCCCCCAACCCCAATTCCCCTCTCTGTTTCTGTAACATTCGCCCAATCACGATTCCCCTCTCTGCTTCAGTAAACATTCTCCAACTCCGTTTTCCCTCCCTGTTTCTGTAACAATTCCCTGAACCCCGTTTCCCCTCTTTTTCTGTAACATTCCCCCAATCCCCTATTCGCTCTCCTGTTTCTGTAACATTCCACCAATACCGTTACCCCTCTCTGTTTCTGTAACATTCCCCCAATCCCGATTCCTCTCTCTGTTTCTGTAACATTCCCCCCAACTCTGTTTTCCCTCTCTGTTTTCTGTAACATTCCCCAAACCCTGATTTCCCTCTCCTGTTTCTGTAACATTCCCCCAACTCCATTACCCCTCTCTGTTTCTGTAACATTACCCTCAACCCCGATTCCCCTCTCTGTTTCTGTAACATTCCCCCAACCCTGATTCCCCCTCTCTGTTTCTGTAACATTCCCCGAACCCCCGTTTCCCCTCTCTTTCTGTAACATTCCGCCAACCCCGTTACCCCCTCTCTGTTTCTGTAACATTCCTCCAACCCCGATTCTCCTCTCTGTTTCTATAACACTCCCCCAATGCCGTTTCCCCTGTTTCTGGAACATCCTGACCACGATTCCCCTCTCCTGTTTCTGCAACATTCCCCCAACCCCGTTACCCCTCTCTGTTTCTGTAACATTCCCCAATCCCGATTTCCCTCTCTGTTTCTGTAACATTCCCCAACCCCGATTCCCCTCTCCTGTTTCTTTAACATTCCCCCCAATCCCGTTTTCCTTCTCTGTTTCTGTAACACTCCCGCAATCCCGTTTCCCCCCTCTGTTTCTGTAACATTCCCCCCAACCCCGATTCCTCTCTCTGTTTCTGTAACATTCCCCAACACTGCTTCCCCTCTCTTTCTGTAACATTCCCCCAACCCTGTTACACCTCTCTGTTTCTGTAACATTCCTCCAAACCCGTTACCCCTCTCTGTTTCTGTAACATTCCCCAACCCCGTTTCTCCTCTCTGTTTTTGTAACACTCCCCCAATGCAGTTTCCCCCTGTTTCTGTAACATCCCGACCCCGATTCCCCTCTCTGTTTCTGTAAACCCCTACTCCCCCAACTCTGATTCCCCCTCTCTGTTTCTCTGTAACATTCGCCCAACCCCGATTCCCCTCTCTGTTTCCTGTAACATCCCCCAACCCCGATCCCCCCCTCCTGTTTCTGCACAACATTCCCCAACCCAGATTCCCCTCTCTGTTTCTGTAACATTCCCCAAACCCCGATTCCCCTCTCTGTTTCTGTAACACCTCCCCCAACCAGTTTCCCCCTTTGTTTCTGTAACAACCCGACCCCCAATTCCCCTCTCTGTTTCTGTAATACTCCCCCAACTCTGATTCCCCTCTCTGTTTCTGTAACATTCCCCCCAACCCTGATTCCCCCTTCTGTTTCTGTAACATTCCCCCAACCCCGATTCCCCACTCCTGTTTCTGTAACATTCTGCAACCCCTGATTCCCCACTCTGTTTCTGTAACATTCCCCCAACCTTGATTCCCCTCTCCTGTTTCTTTAACATTCCCCCAATCCAGTTTTCCCTCTTTGTTTCTGTAACACTCCCCCCAATCCCATTTCCCCCAGTTTCTGTAACATTCCCCCAACCCCGATTCCCCTCTCCTGTTTCTGTAATATTCCCCAACCCCGATACCCCTCTCGTTTCTGTAACATTCGCCCAATCCCGATTCCCCTCTCTGTTTCAGTAACATTCCCCCCAACTCCGTTTTCACTCCCTGTTTCTGTAACATTCCCTGAACCCCGATTCCCCTCTTTTTCTGAAACATTCCCCAACCCTAATTCCCCTCTCTGCTTCTATAACATTCCCCAACCCTGCTTCCCCTCTGTTTCTGTAACATTCCCCCAATCCCGATTCCCCTCTCTGTTTCTGTAACATTCCACCAATACCGTTACCCCCTCTCTGTTTCTGTAACATTCCCCCCATCCCGATTCCTGTCTCTGTTTCTGTAACATTCCCCAAACCCTGATTCCCCTCTCCTGTTTCTGTAACATTCCCCAACCGTGATACACCCTCCTATTTCTGTAACATTCCCCAACCACGATTCCCCTCTCCTCTTTCTTTAACATTCCCCCAATCTCATTTTCCCTCTCTGTTTCTGTAACACTCCCCCAATCCTGTTTCCCCCTCTGTTTCTGTAACATTCCGCCAACCCCGATCCACTTTCCTGTTTCTGTAACATTCCCCCCAACCCCGTTACCCCCTCTCTGTTTCTATAACATTATCTCAACCGCGATTCCCCTCTCTGTTTCTGTAACATTCCCCAACCCTGATTCCCTCTCCTGTTTCTGTAACATTCCCCCAACCGTGATACACCCTCCTATTTCTGTAACATTCCCCAACCCCGATTCCCCTCTCTGTTTCTCTAACATTCACCAACTCTGCTTCCACTCTCTGTTTCTGTAACATTCCCCCAATCCCCGATTCCCCTCTCTGTTTCTGTAACATTCCCCCAACCCCGTTACCCTTCTCTGTTTCTGTAACCATTCCCCGAACCCCGTTTCCCCTCTGTTTCTGTAACATTCCCCCAACCCGATTCCCCCTCTCCTGTTTCTGTAAACACTCCCAGAACGCCGATTCCCCCTCTGTTTCTGTAACCCCACGACCCCGATTCCCCCTCTCCGTTTCTGTAACGTTCCCCCAACAATGATTCCTCCTCCTGTTTCTGTAACATTAACCAAACCCCGATTCCTCACTCTGTTTCTGTAACATTCCCCTAACCCTGATTCCCCCTCCTGCTTCTGTAACATTCCCCCAATCCCGATTCCCCTCTCTGTTTCTGTAACATTCCCCCAACCCCGTTACCCTTCTCTGTTTCTGTAACATTCCCCCAACCCCCATTTCGCCTCTCTGTTTCTGTAACACTCCCCCCCAACCCCGATTCCCCTCTCCTGTTTCTGTAACACTCCCTGAACGCCGATTCCCCTCTGTTTCTGTAACCCCACGACCACCCGATTCCCCTCTCCGTTTCTGTAACACTCCCCCAACTCTGATTCCACTCTCTGTTTCTGTAACAATCCCCCAACCCCGAATCCCCTCTCCTGTTTCTGTAACATTCCCCCAACAATGATTCCTCCTCCTGTTTCTGTAACATTAACCAAACCCCGATTCCTCTCTCCTGTTTCTGTAACATTCCCCTAACCCTGATTCCCCCTCCTGCTTCTGTAACATTCCCCCAACCCCGTTACCCCTCTCTGTTTCTGTAACACTCCCCCCAACCCCCGATTCCCCCTCTGTTTCTGTAACATTCCGCCAACACCGATTTCCCTCTCTTGTTTCTGTAACATTCCCCAACCCTGATTCCCCTCTCCTGTTTCTGTAACATTCCCCCAACCGTGATACACCCTCCTAATTTCTGTAACATTCCCCAACCCCGATTCCCCTCTCTGTTTCTATAACATTATCTCAACCGCGATTCCCCTCTCTGTTTCTGTAACATTCCCCAACCCTGATTCCCCTCTCCTGTTTCTGTAACATTCCCCCAACCGTGATACACCCTCCTATTTCTGTAACATTCCCCCAACCCCGATTCCCCCTCTCTGTTTCTCTAACATTCACCAACTCTGCTTCCACTCTCTGTTTCTGTAACATTCCCCCCAATCCCGATTCCCCTCTCTGTTTCTGTAACATTCCCCCAACCCCCGTTACCCTTCTCTGTTTCTGTAACATTCCCCGAACCCCCGTTTCCCTCTGTTTCTGTAACATTCCCCCAACCCGATTCCCCTCTCCTGTTTCTGTAACACTCCCAGAACGCCGATTCCCCTCTGTTTCTGTAACCCCACGACCCCGATTCCCCTCTCCGTTTCTGTAACGTTCCCCCAACAATGATTCCTCCTCCTGTTTCTGTAACATTAACCAAACCCCGATTCCTCACTCTGTTTCTGTAACATTCCCCTAACCCTGATTCCCCCTCCTGCTTCTGTAACATTCCCCCAATCCCGATTCCCCTCTCTGTTTCTGTAACATTCCCCCCAACCCCGTTACCCTTCTCTGTTTCTGTAACATTCCCCCAACCCCATTTCGCCTCTCTGTTTCTGTAACACTCCCCCAACCCGATTCCCCTCTCCTGTTTCTGTAACACTCCCTGAACGCCGATTCCCCTCTGTTTCTGTAACCCCACGACCCCGATTCCCCTCTCCGTTTCTGTAACACTCCCCCAACTCTGATTCCACTCTCTGTTTCTGTAACAATCCCCCAACCCCGAATCCCCTCTCCTGTTTCTGTAACATTCCCCCAACAATGATTCCTCCTCCTGTTTCTGTAACATTAACCAAACCCCGATTCCTCTCTCTGTTTCTGTAACATTCCCCTAACCCTGATTCCCCCTCCTGCTTCTGTAACATTCCCCCCAACCCCGTTACCCCTCTCTGTTTCTGTAACACTCCCCCCAACCCCGATTCCCCTCTGTTTCTGTAACATTCCGCCCAACACCGATTTCCCTCTTTGTTTCTGTAACATTCCCCAAACTCGATTCCCCTCTTCTGTTTCTTTACCATTCCCCCAATCCCGTTTTCCTTCTCTGTTTCTGTAACACTCCTGCCAATCCCGTTTCCCCCCCTCTGTTTCTGTAGCATTCCCCCAACCCCGATTCTCCTTTCCTGTTTCTGTAACATTCCCTTCAAAGCAAGGGAATGTTACAGAAACAGGAAAGGAGAATCGGGGTTGGGGGAATGCTACAGAAACAGAGGGGGGAAACGGGATTGCAGGAGTGTTACAGAAACAGAGAAGGAAAACGGGATTGGGGGAATGGTAAAGAAACAGAAGAGGGGAATCGAGTTTGGGGAATGTTACAGAAACCAAAGAGGGAAAATCGGTGTTGGCGGAATGTTACAGAAACAGAGGGGAATCGGGGTTGGGGGAGTGTTACAGAAACAGAGAGGGGTAACGGGGTTGGGGGAATGTTACAGAAGCAGGAGGGGGAATCAGGGTTAGGGGAATGTTACAGAAACAGAGAGAGGAATCGGGGTTTGGTTAATGTTACAGAAACAGGAGGAGGAATCATTGTTGGGGGAATGTTACAGAAACAGGAGAGGGGATTCGGGGTTGGGGGATTGTTACAGAAACAGAGAGTGGAATCAGAGTTGGGGGAGTGTTACAGAAACGGAGAGGGGAATCGGGGTCGTGGGGTTACAGAAACAGAGGGGAATCGGCGTTCAGGGAGTGTTACAGAAACAGGAGAGGGGAATCGGGTTGGGGGAGTGTTACAGAAACAGAGAGGCGAAATGGGGTTGGGGGAATGTTACAGAAACAGAGAAGGGGTAACGGGGTTGGGGGAATGTTACAGAAACAGAGAGGGGAATCGGGATTGGGGGAATGTTACAGAAGCAGGAGGGGGAATCAGGGTTAGGGGAATGTTACAGAAACAGAGTGAGGAATCGGGGTTTGGTTAATGTTACAGAAACAGGAGGAGGAATCATTGTTGGGGGAACGTTACAGAAACGGAGAGGGGAATCGGGGGTCGTGGGGTTACAGAAACAGAGGGGAATCGGCGTTCTGGGAGTGTTACAGAAACAGGAGAGGGGAATCGGGTTGGGGGAATGTTACAGAAACAGAGGGGAAACGGGGTTCGGGGAATGTTACAGAAACAGAGAAGGGTAACGGGGTTGGGGGAATGTTACAGAAACAGAGAGGGGAATCGGGATTGGGGGAATGTTACAGAAACAGAGAGTGGAAGCAGAGTTGGTGAATGTTAGAGAAACAGAGAGGGGAATCGGGGTTGGGGAATGTTACAGAAATAGGAGGGTGTATCACGGTTGGGGGAATGTTACAGAAACAGGAGAGGGGAATCAGGGTTGGGGAATGTTACAGAAACAGAGAGGGGAATCGCGGTTGAGATAATGTTATAGAAACAGAGAGGGGAATCGGGGTTGGGGAATGTTACAGAAATAGGAGGGTGTATCACGGTTGGGGGAATGTTACAGAAACAGGAGAGGGGGAATCAGGGTTGGGGAATGTTACAGAAACAAAGAGGGAAATCGGTGTTGGCGGAATGTTACAGAAACAGAGGGGAATCGGGGTTGGGGGAGTGTTACAGAAACAGAGAGGGGTAACGGGGTTGGGGGAATGTTACAGAAGCAGGAGGGGGAATCAGGGTTAGGGGAATGTTACAGAAACAGAGAGAGGAATCGGGGTTTGGTTAATGTTACAGAAACAGGAGGAGGAATCATTGTTGGGGGAATGTTACAGAAACAGGAGAGGGGATTCGGGGTTGGGGGATTGTTACAGAAACAGAGAGTGGAATCAGAGTTGGGGGAGTGTTACAGAAACGGAGAGGGGAATCGGGGTCGTGGGGTTACAGAAACAGAGGGGAATCGGCGTTCAGGGAGTGTTACAGAAACAGGAGAGGGGAATCGGGTTGGGGGAGTGTTACAGAAACAGAGAGGCGAAATGGGGTTGGGGGAATGTTACAGAAACAGAGAAGGGTAACGGGGTTGGGGGAATGTTACAGAAACAGAGAGGGGAATCGGGATTGGGGGAATGTTACAGAAGCAGGAGGGGGAATCAGGGTTAGGGGAATGTTACAGAAACAGAGTGAGGAATCGGGGTTTGGTTAATGTTACAGAAACAGGAGGAGGAATCATTGTTGGGGGAACGTTACAGAAACGGAGAGGGGAATCGGGGTCGTGGGGTTACAGAAACAGAGGGGAATCGGCGTTCTGGGAGTGTTACAGAAACAGGAGAGGGGAATCGGGTTGGGGGAATGTTACAGAAACAGAGGGGAAACGGGGTTCGGGGAATGTTACAGAAACAGAGAAGGGTAACGGGGTTGGGGGAATGTTACAGAAACAGAGAGGGAATCGGGATTGGGGGAATGTTACAGAAACAGAGAGTGGAAGCAGAGTTGGTGAATGTTAGAGAAACAGAGAGGGGAATCGGGGTTGGGGAATGTTACAGAAATAGGAGGGTGTATCACGGTTGGGGGAATGTTACAGAAACAGGAGAGGGGAATCAGGGTTGGGGAATGTTACAGAAACAGAGAGGGGAATCGCGGTTGAGATAATGTTATAGAAACAGAGAGGGGTAACGGGGTTGGGGGAATGTTACAGAAACAGGAAAGTGGATCGGGGTTGGCGGAATGTTACAGAAACAGAGGGGGAAACAGGATTGGGGGAGTGTTACAGAAACAGAGAGGGAAAATGAGATTGGGGGAATGTTAAGAAAGAGGAGAGGGGAATCGTGGTTGGGGGAATGTTACAGAAATAGGAGGGTGTATCACGGTTGGGGGAATGTTACAGAAACAGGAGAGGGGAATCAGGGTTTGGGGAATGTTACAGAAACAGAGACAGGAATCGGATTGGGGGAATGTTACAGAAACAGAGAGGGGTAACGGTATTGGTGGAATGTTACAGAAACAGAGAGGGGAATCGGGATTGGGGGAATGTTACAGAAACAGAGGGGAAGCAGGGTTGGGGAATGTTATAGAAGCAGAGAGGGGAATTAGGGTTGGGGAATGTTTCAGAAAAAGAGGGGAATCGGGGTTCAGGGAATGTTACAGAAACAGGGAGTGAAAACGGAGTTGGGGAATGTTACTGAAACAGAGAGGGGAATCGGGATTGGGCGAATGTTACAGAAACAGAGAGGGGTATCGGGGTTGGGGAATATTACAGAAACAGGAGAGGGGAATCGGGGTTGGGGAATGTTACAGAAACTGGGGGAAATGGGATTGGGGGAGTGTTACAGAAACAAAGAGGGAAAACTGGATTGGGGGAATGTTAAAGAAACAGGAGAGGGGAATCAAGGTTGGGGGAATGTTACAGAAACAGAGTGGGGAATCAGGGTTGGCAGAATGTTACAGAAACAGGAGAGGGGAATCGGGGTTGGGGGAATGTTACAGAAACAGAAGGGGGAATCAGGGTTGGGGGAATGTTACAGAAACAGAGAGGGGAATCAGAGTTGGGGGAGTATTACAGAAACAGAGAGGGGAATTGGGGTCGGGTTGTTACAGAAACAAAGGGGAAACTGGTTGGGGGAGTGTTACAGAAACAGAGAGGGGAATCGGGGTTTGGGGAATGTTACAGAAACAGAGAGGGGAATCTGGGTTGGGGAATGTTGCAGAAACAGGAGGGGGGGATCGGGGTTGGGGGATTGTTACAGAAACAGAGAGGGGAATCGGGGTTGGGCGAATGTTACAGAAACAGAGAGGGGAATCAGAGTTGGGGGAGTTTTACAGAAACAGAGAGGGGGAATCGGGGTCGGGATGTTACAGAAACAGGGGAAACTGCATTGGGGGAGTGTTACAAAAACAGAGAGGAGAAACGGGGTTGGGGAATGTTACAGAAACAGAGAGGGGTAACGGGTTTGGAGGAATGTTACAGAAACAGAGAGGTGTAACAGGGTTGGGGGAATGTTACAGAAAGAGAGGGGAAGCAGTGTTGGGGAATGTTACAGAAACAGAGAGAGGAATCGGGGTTGGGGGAATGTTACAGAAACAGAGGGGGAAACGGGATTGCGGGAGTGTTACAGAAACAGAGAAGGAAAACGGGATTGGGGGAATGTTAAAGAAACAGGAGAGGGGAATCGGGGTTGGGGAATGTTACAGAAACAGAGAGGGAAATCGGGATTGGGGAATGTTACAGAAACAGAGAGGGGTAACGGGGTTGGGGGAATGTTGCAGAAACAGGAGAGGGGAATCGTGGTCAGGATGTTCCAGAAACAGGGGAAACGGCATTGGGGGAGTGTTATAGAAACAGAGAGGAGAATCGGGGTTGGAGGAATGTTACAGAAACAGAGAGGGGTAACGGGGTTGGCGGAATGTTACAGAAAGAGAGGGGAAACGGGGTTCGGGGAATGTTACAGAAACAGAGAGGGGAATCAGGGTTGGGGGAATGTTACAGAAACAGAGAGGGGAATCGGGGTTGAGGTAATGTTACAGAAACAGAGAGGGGTAATGGAGTTGGGGGGAATGTTACAGAAACAGGAGAGGGAAATCAGGGTTTGGGGAATGTTACAGAAACAGAGAGGGAAAACAGAGTTGGGGGAATGTTACAGAAACAGAGAGAGGAATCGGGATTGGGGGAATGTTACAGAAACAGAGAGGGGTAACGGTATTGGTGGAATGTTACAGAAACAGAGAGCGAATAGGGATTGGGGGAATGTTACAGAAAAAGAGGGGAAACGGGGTTCAGGGAATTGTTACAGAAACAGGGAGGGAAAACGGAGTTGGAGAATGTTACTGAAGCAGAGAGGGGAATCGTGATTGGGCGAATGTTACAGAAACAGAGAGGGGAATTGGGGTTGGGGGAATGTTACAGAAACTGGGGGAAATGGGATTGGGGGAGTGTTACAGAAACAAAGAGGGAAAACTGGATTGGGGGAATGTTAAAGAAACAGCAGAGGGGAATCAGGGTTGGGGGAATGTTACAGAAACAGAGTGGGGAATCAGGGTTGGCAGAATGTTACAGAAACAGGAGAGGGGAATCGGGGTTGGGGGAATGTTACAGAAACAGAAGGGGGAATCAGGGTTGGGGGAATGTTACAGAAACAGAGAGGGGAATCAGAGTTTGGGGAGTATTACAGAAACAGAGAGGGGAATCGGGGTCGGGATGTTACAGAAACAGAGAGGGGAATCTGGGTTGGGGAATGTTACTGAAACAGGAGGGGGGATCGGGGTTGGGGGATTGTTACAGAAACAGAGAGGGGAATCGGGGTTGGGCGAATGTTACAGAAACAGAGAGGGGAATCAGAGTTGCGGGAGTATTACAGAAACAGAGAGGGGAATCAGGGTCAGGATTTTACAGAAACAGGGGAAACTGCATTGGAGGAGTGTTACAGAAACAGAGAGGAGAAACGGGGTTGGGGAATGTTACAGAAACAGAGAGGGGTAACGGGGTTGGGGAAATGTTACAGAAACAAGAGAGGGGAATCAGGGTTGAGGGAATGTTACAGAAACAGAGGGGGAAACGGGATTGGGTGAGTGTTACAGAAACAGAGAGGGAAAACTGGATTGGGGGAATGTTAAAGAAACAGGAGAGGGGAATCAGGGTTGGGGGAATGTTACAGAAACAGAGGGGGAATGAGGGTTGGCAGAATGTTACATAAACAGGAGAGGGGAATCGGGGTTGGGGGAATGTTACAGAAACACAAGGGGGAATCAGGGTTTGGGGAATGTTACAGAAACAGAGAGAGGAATCAGAGTTGGGGGGAGTATTACAGAAACAGAGAGGGGAATCGGGGTCGGGATGTTACAGAACCAGGGGAAACGGCATTGGGGGCAGTGTTACAGAAACAGAGAGGGGAATCGGGATTGGGGGATTGTTACAGACGCAGAGAGGGGAAGCAGGGTTGCGGAATGCTACAGAAACGCAGAGGGGAATCGGGGTTGGGGAATGTTACAGAAACAGAGAGGGGAATCGGGGTTGTGGGAATGTTACAGAAACAGAGGGGAAACGAGGTTCGGGGAATGTTACAGAATCAGGGAGGGAAAACGGAGTTGGGGGAATGGTACAGAAACAGAGAGGGGAATCGGGGTTGGGGTAATGTTACAGAAACAGAGGGGAAACGGGGTTCGGGGAATGTTACAGAAACAGAGAGGGGAATCAGGGTTGGGGGAATGTTACAGAAACAGAGAGGGGAATCGGGGTTGAGGTAATGTTACAGAAACAGAGGAGGGGTAACGGAGTTGGGGGAATGTTACAGAAACAGGATAGGATAATCGGGGTTGGGGGAATGCTACAGAAACAGAGGGGGAAACGGGATTGCGGGAGTGTTACAGAAACAGAGAAGGAAAACGGGATTGGGAGAATGGTAAAGAAACAGAAGAGGGGAACCGGGGTTGGGGGAATGTTACAGAAACAGAGAGGGGAATCGGGGTTGAGGTAATGTTACAGAAACAAAGAGGGAAATCGGTGTTGGCGGAATGTTACAGAAACAGAGGGGAATCGGGGTTGGGGGAGTGTTACAGAAACAGGAAAGGAGAATCGGGGTTGGGGGAATGCTACAGAAACAGAGAGGAGAATCGGGGTTGGAGGAATGTTACAGAAACAGAGAGGGGTAACGGGGTTGGCGGAATGTTACAGAAAGAGAGGTGAAACGGGGTTCGGGGAATGTTACAGAAACAGAGAGGGGAATCAGGGTTGGGGGAATGTTACAGAAACAGAGAGGGGTAATGGAGTTGGGGGAATGTTACAGAAACAGGAAAGGAGAATCGGGGTTGGGGGAATGCTACAGAAACAGAGGGGGAAACGGGATTGCGGGAGTGTTACAGAAACAGAGAAGGAAAACGGGATTGGGGGAATGGTAAAGAAACAGAAGAGGGGAATCGAGGTTGGGGAATGTTACAGAAACAAAGAGGGAAAATCCGGTGTTGGCGGAATGTTACAGAAACAGAGGGGAATCGGGGTTGGGGGAGTGTTACAGAAACAGAGAGGGGTAACGGGGTTGGGGGAATGTTACAGAAGCAGGAGGGGGAATCAGGGTTAGGGGAATGTTACAGAAACAGAGAGAGGAATCGGGGTTTGGTTAATGTTACAGAAACAGGAGGAGGAATCATTGTTGGGGGAACGTTACAGAAACAGGAGAGGGGATTCGGGGTTGGGGGATTGTTACAGAAACAGAGAGTGGAATCAGAGTTGGGGGAGTGTTACAGAAACGGAGAGGGGAATCGGGGTCGTGGGGTTACAGAAACAGAGGGGAATCGGCGTTCAGGGAGTGTTACAGAAACAGGAGAGGGGAATCGGGTTGGGGGAGTGTTACAGAAACAGAGAGGCGAAATGGGGGTTGGGGGAATGTTACAGAAACAGAGAAGGGTAACGGGGTTGGGGGAATGTTACAGAAACAGAGAGGGGAATCGGGATTGGGGGAATGTTACAGAAGCAGGAGGGGGAATCAGGGTTAGGGGAATGTTACAGAAACAGAGTGAGGAATCGGGGTTTGGTTAATGTTACAGAAACAGGAGGAGGAATCATTGTTGGGGGAACGTTACAGAAACGGAGAGGGGAATCTGGGTCGTGGGGTTACAGAAACAGAGGGGAATCGGCGTTCAGGGAGTGTTACAGAAACAGGAGAGGGGAATCGGGTTGGGGGAGTGTTACAGAAACAGAGAGGAGAAATGGGGTTGGGGGAATGTTACAAAAACAGAGAAGGGTAACGGGGTTGGGGGAATGTTACAGAAACAGAGAGGGGAATCGGGATTGGGGGAATGTTACAGAAACAGAGAGGGGAATCGGGGTTGGGGGAATGTTACAGAAACAGAGGGGAAACGGGGTTCGGGGAATGTTACAGAAACAGAGAAGGGTAACGGGGTTGGGGGAATGTTACAGAAACAGAGAGGGGAATCGGGATTGGGGGAATGTTACAGAAACAGAGAGTGGTAGCAGAGTTGGTGAATGTTAGAGAAACAGAGAGGGGAATCGGGGGTTGGGGAATGTTACAGAAACAGGAGGGTGTATCACGGTTGGGGGAATGTTACAGAAACAGGAGAGGGGAATCAGGGTTGGGGAATGTTACAGAAACAGAGAGGGGAATCAGGGTTGGGGGAATGTTACAGAAACAGAGAGGGGAATCGCGGTTGAGATAATGTTATAGAAACAGAGAGGGGTAACGGGGTTGGGGTAATGTTACAGAAACAGGAAAGTGGATCGGGGTTGGCGGAATGTTACAGAAACAGAGGGGGAAACAGGATTGGGGGAGTGTTACAGAAACAGAGAGTGGTAGCAGAGTTGGTGAATGTTAGAGAAACAGAGAGGGGAATCGGGGTTGGGGAATGTTACAGAAATAGGAGGGTGTATCACGGTTGGGGGAATGTTACAGAAACAGGAGAGGGGAATCAGGGTTTGGGGAATGTTACAGAAACAGAGAGGGAAAACAGAGTTGGGGGAATGTTACAGAAACAGAGACAGGAATCGGGATTGGGGGAATGTTACAGAAACAGAGAGGGGTAACGGTATTGGTGGAATGTTACAGAAACAGAGAGGGGAATCGGGATTGGGGGAATGTTACAGAAAACAGAGGGGAAGCAGGGTTGGGGAATGTTATAGAAGCAGAGAGGGGAATTAGGGTTGGGGAATGTTTCAGAAAAAGAGGGGAATCGGGGTTCAGGGAATGTTACAGAAACAGGGAGTGAAAACGGAGTTGGGGAATGTTACTGAAACAGAGAGGGGAATCGGGATTGGGCGAAATGTTACAGAAACAGAGAGGGGTATCGGGGTTGGGGAATGTTACAGAAACTGGGGGAAATGGGATTGGGGGAGTGTTACAGAAACAAAGAGGGAAAACTGGATTGGGGGAATGTTAAAGAAACAGGAGAGGGGAATCAAGGTTGGGGGAATGTTACAGAAACAGAGTGGGGAATCAGGGTTGGCAGAATGTTACAGAAACAGGAGAGGGGAATCGGGGTTGGGGGAATGTTACAGAAACAGAAGGGGGAATCAGGGTTGGGGGAATGTTACAGAAACAGAGAGGGGAATCAGAGTTGGGGAGTATTACAGAAACAGAGAGGGGAATTGGGGTCGGGTTGTTACAGAAACAAAGGGGAAACTGGTTGGGGGAGTGTTACAGAAACAGAGAGGGGAATCGGGGTTTGGGGAATGTTACAGAAACAGAGAGGGGAATCTGGGTTGGGGAATGTTGCAGAAACAGGAGGGGGGGATCGGGTTTGGGGGATTGTTACAGAAACAGAGAGGGGAATCGGGGTTGGGCGAATGTTACAGAAACAGAGAGGGGAATCAGAGTTGGGGGAGTTTTACAGAAACAGAGAGGGGAATCGGGGTCGGGATGTTACAGAAACAGGGGAAACTGCATTGGGGGAGTGTTACAAAAACAGAGAGGAGAAACGGGGTTGGGGAATGTTACAGAAACAGAGAGGGGTAACGGGTTTGGAGGAATGTTACAGAAACAGAGAGGTGTAACAGGGTTGGGGGAATGTTACAGAAAGAGAGGGGAAGCAGTGTTGGGGAATGTTACAGAAACAGAGAGAGGAATCGGGGGTTGGGGGAATGTTACAGAAACAGAGGGGGAAACGGGATTGCGGGAGTGTTACAGAAACAGAGAAGGAAAACGGGATTGGGGGAATGTTAAAGAAACAGTAGAGGGGAATCGGGGTTGGGGAATGTTACAGAAACAGAGAGGGAAATCGGGATTGGGGAATGTTACAGAAACAGAGAGGGGTAACGGGGTTGGGGGAATGTTGCAGAAACAGGAGAGGGGAATCGTGGTCAGGATGTTCCAGAAACAGGGGAAACGGCATTGGGGGGAGTGTTATAGAAACAGAGAGGAGAATCGGGGTTGGAGGAATGTTACAGAAACAGAGAGGGGTAACGGGGTTGGCGGAATGTTACAGAAAGAGAGGGGAAACGGGGTTCGGGAATGTTACAGAAACAGAGAGGGGAATCAGGGTTGGGGGAATGTTACAGAAACAGAGAGGGGAATCGGGGTTGAGGTAATGTTACAGAAACAGAGAGGGGTAATGGAGTTGGGGGAATGTTACAGAAACAGGAGAGGGGAATCAGGGTTTGGGGAATGTTACAGAAACAGAGAGGGAAAACAGAGTTGGGGGAATGTTACAGAAACATAGAGAGGAATCGGGATTGGGGGAATGTTACAGAAACAGAGAGGGGGTAACGGTATTGGTGGAATGTTACAGAAACAGAGAGCGAATAGGGATTGGGGAATGTTACAGAAACAGAGGGAAGCAGGGTTGGGGAATGTTATAGAAACAGAGAGGGGAATTAGAGTTGGGGGAATGTTTCAGAAAAGAGGGGAATCGGGGTTCAGGGAATGTTACAGAAACAGGGAGTGAAAACGGAGTTGGGGAATGTTACTGAAACAGAGAGGGGAATCGGGATTGGGCGAATGTTACAGAAACAGAGAGGGGTATCGGGGTTGGGGAATGTTACAGAAACTGGGGGAAATGGGATTGGGGGAGTGTTACAGAAACAAAGAGGGAAAACTGGATTGGGGGAATGTTAAAGAAACAGGAGAGGGGAATCAAGGTTGGGGGAATGTTACAGAAACAGAGTGGGGAATCAGGGTTGGCAGAATGTTACAGAAACAGGAGAGGGGAATCGGGGTTGGGGGAATGTTACAGAAACAGAAGGGGGAATCAGGGTTGGGGGAATGTTACAGAAACAGAGAGGGGAATCAGAGTTGGGGGAGTATTACAGAAACAGAGAGGGGAATTGGGGTCGGGTTGTTACAGAAACAAAGGGGAAACTGGTTGGGGGGAGTGTTACAGAAACAGAGAGGGGAATCGGGGTTTGGGGAATGTTACAGAAACAGAGAGGGGAATCTGGGTTGGGGAATGTTGCAGAAACAGGAGGGGGGGATCGGGTTTGGGGGATTGTTACAGAAACAGAGAGGGGAATCGGGGTTGGGCGAATGTTACAGAAACAGAGAGGGGAATCAGAGTTGGGGGAGTTTTACAGAAACAGAGAGGGGAATCGGGGTCGGGATGTTACAGAAACAGGGGAAACTGCATTGGGGGGAGTGTTACAAAAACAGAGAGGAGAAACGGGGTTGGGGAATGTTACAGAAACAGAGAGGGGTAACGGGTTTGGAGGAATGTTACAGAAACAGAGAGGTGTAACAGGGTTGGGGGAATGTTACAGAAAGAGAGGGGAAGCAGTGTTGGGGAATGTTACAGAAACAGAGAGAGGAATCGGGGTTGGGGGAATGTTACAGAAACAGAGGGGGAAACGGGATTGCGGGAGTGTTACAGAAACAGAGAAGGAAAACGGGATTGGGGGAATGTTAAAGAAACAGTAGAGGGGAATCGGGGTTGGGGAATGTTACAGAAACAGAGAGGGAAATCGGGATTGGGGAATGTTACAGAAACAGAGAGGGGTAACGGGGTTGGGGGAATGTTGCAGAAACAGGAGAGGGGAATCGTGGTCAGGATGTTCCAGAAACAGGGGAAACGGCATTGGGGGAGTGTTATAGAAACAGAGAGGAGAATCGGGGTTGGAGGAATGTTACAGAAACAGAGAGGGGTAACGGGGTTGGCGGAATGTTACAGAAAGAGAGGGGAAACGGGGTTCGGGGAATGTTACAGAAACAGAGAGGGGAATCAGGGTTGGGGGAATGTTACAGAAACAGAGAGGGGAATCGGGGTTGAGGTAATGTTACAGAAACAGAGAGGGGTAATGGAGTTGGGGGAATGTTACAGAAACAGGAGAGGGGAATCAGGGTTTGGGGAATGTTACAGAAACAGAGAGGGAAAACAGAGTTGGGGGAATGTTACAGAAACATAGAGAGGAATCGGGATTGGGGGAATGTTACAGAAACAGAGAGGGGTAACGGTATTGGTGGAATGTTACAGAAACAGAGAGCGAATAGGGATTGGGGGAATGTTACAGAAACAGAGGGGAAGCAGGGTTGGGGAATGTTATAGAAACAGAGAGGGGAATTAGAGTTGGGGGAATGTTTCAGAAAAAGAGGGGAAACGGGGTTCAGGGAATTGTTACAGAAACAGGGAGGGAAAACGGAGTTGAGGAATGTTACTGAAACAGAGAGGGGAATCGTGATTGGGCGAATGTTACAGAAACAGAGAGGGGAATTGGGGTTGGGGGAATGTTACAGAAACTGGGGGAAATGGGATTGGGGGAGTGTTACAGAAACAAAGAGGGAAAACTGGATTGGGGGAATGTTAAAGAAACAGCAGAGGGGAATCAGGGTTGGGGGAATGTTACAGAAACAGAGTGGGGAATCAGGGTTGGCAGAATGTTACAGAAACAGGAGAGGGGAATCGGGGTTGGGGGAATGTTACAGAAACAGAAGGGGGAATCAGGGTTGGGGGAATGTTACAGAAACAGAGAGGGGAATCAGAGTTTGGGGAGTATTACAGAAACAGAGAGGGGAATCGGGTCGGGATGTTACAGAAACAGAGAGGGAATCTGGGTTGGGGAATGTTACTGAAACAGGAGGGGGGATCGGGGTTGGGGAATTGTTACAGAAACAGAGAGGGGAATCGGGGTTGGGCGAATGTTACAGAAACAGAGAGGGGAATCAGAGTTGCGGGAGTATTACAGAAACAGAGAGGGGAATCGGGGTTGGGGAATGTTACAGAAACAGAGAGGGGTAACGGGGTTGAGGAAATGTTACAGAAACAAGAGAGGGGAATCAGGGTTGAGGGAATGTTACAGAAACAGAGGGGGAAACGGGATTGGGTGAGTGTTACAGAAACAGAGAGGGAAAACTGGATTGGGGAATGTTAAAGAAACAGGAGAGGGGAATCAGGGTTGGGGGAATGTTACAGAAACAGAGGGGGAATGAGGGTTGGCAGAATGTTACATAAACAGGAGAGGGGAATCGGGGTTGGGGGAATGTTACAGAAACACAAGGGGGAATCAGGGTTTGGGGAATGTTACAGAAACAGAGAGAGGAATCAGAGTTGGGGGAGTATTACAGAAACAGAGAGGGGAATCGGGGTCGGGATGTTACAGAACCAGGGAAACGGCATTGGGGGCAGTGTTACAGAAACAGAGAGGGGAATTGGGATTGGGGGATTGTTACAGACACAGAGAGGGGAAGCAGGGTTGCGGAATGCTACAGAAACGCAGAGGGGAATCGGGGTTGGGGAATGTTACAGAAACAGAGAGGGGAATCGGGGTTGTGGGAATGTTACAGAAACAGAGGGGGAAACGAGGTTCGGGGAATGTTACAGAATCAGGGAGGGAAAACGGAGTTGGGGGAATGGTACAGAAACAGAGAGGGGAATCGGGGTTGGGGTAATGTTACAGAAACAGAGGGGAAACGGGGTTCGGGGAATGTTACAGAAACAGAGAGGGGAATCAGGGTTGGGGGAATGTTACAGAAACAGAGAGGGGAATCGGGGTTGAGGTAATGTTACAGAAACAGAGAGGGGTAACGGAGTTGGGGGAATGTTACAGAAACAGGATAGGATATCGGGGTTGGGGGAATGCTACAGAAAACAGAGGGGGAAACGGGATTGCGGGAGTGTTACAGAAACAGAGAAGGAAAACGGGATCGGGGGAATGGTAAAGAAACAGAAGAGGGGAACCGGGGTTGGAGAATGTTACAGAAACAAAGAGGGAAATTGGAGTTCGGGGAATGTTACAGAAACAGAGAAGGAAAACGGGATTGGGGGGAATATTGCAGAAACAGGAGAGGGGAATCGGGGTTGGGGAATGTTACAGAAACAGAGGGGGAAACGGCATTGGGGGAGTGTTACAGAAACTGAGAGGGAAAACTGGATTGGGGGAATGTTAAAGAAACAGGAGAGGGGACTCAGGGTTGGGGGAATGTTACAGAAACAGAGAGGGGAATCGGGGTCGGGATGGTCCAGAAACAGGGGAAACGGCATTGGGGGAGTGTTATAGAAACAGAGAGGAGAATCGGGGTTGAGGAATGTTACAGAAACAGAGAGGGGTAACGGGGTTGGCGGAATGTTACAGAAAGAGAGGGAAAACGGGGTTCGGGGAATGTTACAGAAACAGAGAGGGAATCAGGGTTTGGGGAATGTTACAGAAACAGAGAGGGGAATCGGGGTTGAGGTAATGTTACAGAAACAGAGAGGGGTAATGGAGTTGGGGGAATGTTACAGAAACAGGAAAGGAGAATCGGGGTTGGGGGAATGCTACAGAAACAGAGGGGGAAACGGGATTGCGGGAGTGTTACAGAAACAGAGAAGGAAAACGGGATTGGGGAATGGTAAAGAAACAGGAGAGGGGAATCGAGGTTGGGGAATGTTACAGAAACAAAGAGGGAAATCGGTGTTGGCGGAATGTTACAGAAACAGAGGGGAATCGGGATTGGGGGAGTGTTACAGAAACAGAGAGGGCTAACGGGGTTGGGGGAATGTTACAGAAGCAGGAGGGGGAATCAGGGTTAGAGGAATGTTACAGAAACAGAGAGAGGAATCGGGGTTTGGTTAATGTTACAGAAACCAGGAGGAGGAATCATTGTTGGGGGAACGTTACAGAAACAGGAGAGGGGAATCGGGGTTGGGGGATTGTTACAGAAACAGAGAGTGGAATCAGAGTTCGGGGGAGTGTTACAGAAACGGAGAGGGGAATCGGGGTCGTGGGGTTACAGAAACAGAGGGGAATTGGCGTTCAGGGAGTGTTACAGAAACAGGAGAGGGGAATCGGGTTGGGGGAGTGTTACAGAAACAGAGAGGCGAAATGGGGTTGGGGGAATGTTACAGAAACAGAGAAAGAAGGGTAACGGGGTTGGGGGAATGTTACAGAAACAGAGAGGGGAATCGGGATTGGGGGAATGTTACAGAAGCAGGAGGGGGAATCAGGGTTAGGGGAATGTTACAGAAACAGAGTGAGGAATCGGGGTTTGGTTAATGTTACAGAAACAGGAGGAGGAATCATTGTTGGGGGAACGTTACAGAAACGGAGAGGGGAATCGGGGTCGTGGGGTTACAGAAACAGAGGGGAATCGGCGTTCAGGGAGTGTTACAGAAACAGGAGAGGGGAATCGGGTTGGGGGAGTGTTACAGAAACAGAGAGGAGAAATGGGGTTGGGGGAATGTTACAGAAACAGAGAAGGGTAACGGGGTTGGGGGAATGTTACAGAAACAGAGAGGGGAATCGGGATTGGGGGAATGTTACAGAAACAGAGAGGGGAAGCAGGTTTGTGGAATGATACAGAAACAGAGAGGGGAATTGGGGTTGGGGGAATGTTACAGAAACAGAGGGGAAACGGGGTTCGGGGAATGTTACAGAAACAGAGAAGGGTAACGGGGTTGGGGGAATGTTACAGAAACAGAGAGGGGAATCGGGATTGGGGGAATGTTACAGAAACAGAGAGTGGAAGCAGAGTTGGTGAATGTTAGAGAAACAGAGAGGGGAATCGGGGTTGGGGAATGTTACAGAAATAGGAGGGTGTATCACGGTTGGGGGAATGTTACAGAAACAGGAGAGGGGAATCAGGGTTGGGGAATGTTACAGAAACAGAGAGGGGAATCAGGGTTGGGGGAATGTTACAGAAACAGAGAGGGGAATCGCGGTTGAGATAATGTTATAGAAACAGAGAGGGGTAACGGGGTTGGGGGAATGTTACAGAAACAGGAAAGTGGATCGGGGTTGGCGGAATGTTACAGAAACAGAGGGGGAAACAGGATTGGGGGAGTGTTACAGAAACAGAGAGGGAAAATGAGATTGGGGGAATGTTAAAGAAAGAGGAGAGGGGAATCGTGGTTGGGGGAATGTTACAGAAATAGGAGGGTGTATCACGGTTGGGGGAATGTTACAGAAACAGGAGAGGGGAATCAGGGTTTGGGGAATGTTACAGAAACAGAGAGGGAAAACAGAGTTGGGGGAATGTTACAGAAACAGAGACAGGAATCGGGATTGGGGGAATGTTACAGAAACAGAGGGGGAAATGGGATTGCGGGAGTGTTACAGAAACAGAGAAGGAAAATGGGATTGTGGGAATGTTAAAGAAACAGGAGAGGGCAATCGGGGTTGGGGAATGTTACAGAAACAGCGAGGGGTAACGGGGTTGGGGGAATGTTACAGAAACAGGAGAGGGGAATCAGGGTTGGGGGAATGTTACAGAAACAGAGGGGGAAATGGGATTGGGTGAGTGTTACAGAAACAGAGAGGGAAAACTGGATTGGGGGAATGTTAAAGAAACAGGAGAGGGGAATCAGGGTTGGGGGAATGTTACAGAAACAGAGGGGGAATGAGGGTTGGCAGAATGTTACATAAACAGGAGAGGGGAATCGGGGTTGGGGGAATGTTACAGAAACACAAGGGGGAATCAGGGTTGGGGGAATGTTACAGAAACAGAGAGGGGAATCAGAGTTGGGGGAGTATTACAGAGAGAGGGGAATCGGGGTCGGGATGTTACAGAAACAGGGGAAACGGCATTGGGGGAGTGTTACAGAAACAGAGAGGGAAAATGAGATTGGGGGAATGTTAAAGAAAGAGGAGAGGGGAATCGTGGTTGGGGGAATGTTACAGAAATAGGAGGGTGTATCACGGTTGGGGGAATGTTACAGAAACAGGAGAGGGGAATCAGGGTTTGGGGAATGTTACAGAAACAGAGAGGGAAAACAGAGTTGGGGGAATGTTACAGAAACAGAGACAGGAATCGGGATTGGGGGAATGTTACAGAAACAGAGGGGGAAACGGGATTGCGGGAGTGTTACAGAAACAGAGAAGGAAAATGGGATTGTGGGAATGTTAAAGAAACAGGAGAGGGCAATCGGGGTTGGGGAATGTTACAGAAACAGAGAGGGAAATCGGGATTGGGGAATGTTACAGAAACAGCGAGGGGTAACGGGGTTGGGGGAATGTTACAGAAACAGGAGAGGGGAATCAGGGTTGGGGGAATGTTACAGAAACAGAGGGGGAAATGGGATTGGGTGAGTGTTACAGAAACAGAGAGGGAAAACTGGATTGGGGGAATGTTAAAGAAACAGGAGAGGGGAATCAGGGTTGGGGGAATGTTACAGAAACAGAGGGGGAATGAGGGTTGGCAGAATGTTACATAAACAGGAGAGGGGAATCGGGGTTGGGGGAATGTTACAGAAACACAAGGGGGAATCAGGGTTGGGGGAATGTTACAGAAACAGAGAGGGGAATCAGAGTTGGGGGAGTATTACAGAGAGAGGGGAATCGGAGTCGGGATGTTACAGAAACAGGGGAAACGGCATTGGGGGCAGTGTTACAGAAACAGAGAGGGGAATCGGGATTGGGGGATTGTTACAGACACAGATAGGGGAAGCAGGGTTGCGGAATGTTACAGAAACAGAGAGGGGAATCGGGGTTGGGGAATGTTACAGAAACAGAGAGGGGATTCGGGGTTGTGGGAATGTTACAGAAACAGAGGGGAAACGGGGTTCGGGGAATGTTACAGAAACAGGGAGGGAAAACGGAGTTGGGGGAATGGTACAGAAACAGAGAGGGGAATCGGGGTTGGGGGAATGTTACAGAAACAGAGAGGGGAAACGGGGTTCAGGGAATGTTACAGAATCAGAGAGGGGAATCAGGGTTGGGGGAATGTTACAGAAACAGACAGGGGAATCGGGGTTGAGGTAATGTTACAGAAACAGAGAGGGGTAACGGAGTTGGGGGAATGTTACAGAAACAGGATAGGATAATCGGGGTTGGGGGAATGCTACAGAAACAGAGGGGGAAACGGGATTGCGGGAGTGTTACAGAAACAGAGAAGGAAAACGGGATTGGGGGAATGGTAAAGAAACAGAAGAGGGGAACCGGGGTTGGAGAATGTTACAGAAACAAAGAGGGAAATCGGAGTTCGGGGAATGTTACAGAAACAGAGAAGGAAAACGGAATTGGGGGAATGTTGCAGAAACAGGAGAGGGGAATCGGGGTTCGGGGAATGTTACAGAAACGGAGAGGGGAATCAGGGTTGGGGGAATGTTACAGAAACAGAGAGGGGAATCGGGGTTGAGGTAATGTTACAGAAACAGAGAGGGGTAATGGAGTTGGGGGAATGTTACAGAAACAGGAGGGGGAATCAGGGTTTGGGGAATGTTACAGAAACAGAGAGGGAAAACAGAGTTGGAGGAATGTTACAGAAACAGAGAGAGGAATCGGGATTGGGGGAATGTTACAGAAACAGAGAGGGGTAACGGTATTGGTGGAATGTTACAGAAACAGAGAGGGGAATAGGGATTGGGGGAATGTTACTGAAACAGAGGGGAAGCAGGGTTGGGGAATGTTATAGAAACAGAGAGGGGAATTAGGGTTGGGGGAATGTTTCAGAAAAAGAGGGGAAACGGGGTTCAGGGAATTGTTACAGAAACAGGGAGGGAAAACGGAGTTGGGGAATGTTACTGAAACAGAGAGGGGAATCGGGATTGGGGGAGTGTTACAGAAACAGAGAGGGCTAACGGGGTTGGGGGAATGTTACAGAAGCAGGAGGGGGAATCAGGGTTAGAGGAATGTTACAGAAACAGAGAGAGGAATCGGGGTTTGGTTAATGTTACAGAAACAGGAGGAGGAATCATTGTTGGGGGAACGTTACAGAAACAGGAGAGGGGAATCGGGGTTGGGGGATTGTTACAGAAACAGAGAGTGGAATCGGGGTTGAGGTAATGTTACAGAAACAGAGAGGGGTAATGGAGTTGGGGGAATGTTACAGAAACAGGAGAGGGGAATCAGGGTTTGGGGAATGTTACAGAAACAGAGAGGGAAAACAGAGTTGGAGGAATGTTACAGAAACAGAGAGAGGAATCGGGATTGGGGGAATGTTACAGAAACAGAGAGGGGTAACGGTATTGGTGGAATGTTACAGAAACAGAGAGGGGAATAGGGATTGGGGGAATGTTACTGAAACAGAGGGGAAGCAGGGTTGGGGAATGTTATAGAAACAGAGAGGGGAATTAGGGTTGGGGGAATGTTTCAGAAAAAGAGGGGAAACGGGGTTCAGGGAATTGTTACAGAAACAGGGAGGGAAAACGGAGTTGGGGAATGTTACTGAAACAGAGAGGGGAATCGGGATTGGGGGAGTGTTACAGAAACAGAGAGGGCTAACGGGGTTGGGGGAATGTTACAGAAGCAGGAGGGGGAATCAGGGTTAGAGGAATGTTACAGAAACAGAGAGAGGAATCGGGGTTTGGTTAATGTTACAGAAACAGGAGGAGGAATCATTGTTGGGGGAACGTTACAGAAACAGGAGAGGGGAATCGGGGTTGGGGGATTGTTACAGAAACAGAGAGTGGAATCAGAGTTGGGGGAGTGTTACAGAAACGGAGAGGGGAATCGGGGTCGTGGGGTTACAGAAACAGAGGGGAATTGGCGTTCAGGGAGTGTTACAGAAACAGGAGAGGGGAATCGGGTTGGGGGAGTGTTACAGAAACAGAGAGGCGAAATGGGGTTGGGGGAATGTTACAGAAACAGAGAAGGGTAACGGGGTTGGGGGAATGTTACAGAAACAGAGAGGGGGAATCAGGGTTAGGGGAATGTTACAAAAACAGAGTGAGGAATCGGGGTTTGGTTAATGTTACAGAAACAGGAGGAGGAATCATTGTTGGGGGAACGTTACAGAAACGGAGAGGGGAATCGGGGTCGTGGGGTTACAGAAACAGAGGGGAATCGGCGTTCAGGGAGTGTTACAGAAACAGGAGAGGGGAATCGGGTTGGGGGAGTGTTACAGAAACAGAGAGGAGAAATGGGGTTGGGGGAATGTTACAGAAACAGAGAAGGGTAACGGGGTTGGGGGAATGTTACAGAAACAGAGAGGGGAATCGGGATTGGGGGAATGTTACAGAAACAGAGAGGGGAAGCAGGTTTGTGGAATGATACAGAAACAGAGAGGGGAATTGGGGTTGGGGGAATGTTACAGAAACAGAGGGGAAACGGGGTTCGGGGAATGTTACAGAAACAGAGAAGGGTAACGGGGTTGGGGGAATGTTACAGAAACAGAGAGGGGAATCGGGATTGGGGGAATGTTACAGAAACAGAGAGTGGAAGCAGAGTTGGTGAATGTTAGAGAAACAGAGAGGGGAAACGGGGTTCGGGGAATGTTACAGAAACAGAGAGGGGTAACGGAGTTGGGGGAATGTTACAGAAACAGGATAGGATAATCGGGGTTGGGGGAATGCTACAGAAACAGAGGGGGAAACGGGATTGCGGGAGTGTTACAGAAACAGAGAAGGAAAACGGGATTGGGGGAATGGTAAAGAAACAGAAGAGGGGAACCGGGGTTGGAGAATGTTACAGAAACAAAGAGGGAAATTGGAGTTCGGGGAATGTTACAGAAACAGAGAAGGAAAACGGGATTGGGGGAATATTGCAGAAACAGGAGAGGGGAATCGGGGTTGGGGGAATGTTACAGAAACAGAGGGGGAAACGGGATTGGGGGAGTGTTACAGAAACTGAGAGGGAAAACTGGATTGGGGGAATGTTAAAGAAACAGGAGAGGGGAATCAGGGTTGGGGGAATGTTACAGAAACAGAGAGGGGAATCGGGGTCGGGATGGTCCAGAAACAGGGGAAACGGCATTGGGGGAGTGTTATAGAAACAGAGAGGAGAATCGGGGTTGGAGGAATGTTACAGAAACAGAGAGGGGTAACGGGGTTGGCGGAATGTTACAGAAAGAGAGGGGAAACGGGGTTCGGGGAATGTTACAGAAACAGAGAGGGGAATCAGGCTTTGGGGAATGTTACAGAAACAGAGAGGGGAATCGGGGTTGAGGTAATGTTACAGAAACAGAGAGGGGTAATGGAGTTGGGGGAATGTTACAGAAACAGGAAAGGAGAATCGGGGTTGGGGGAATGCTACAGAAACAGAGGGGGAAACGGGATTGCGGGAGTGTTACAGAAACAGAGAAGGAAAACGGGATTGGGGAATGGTAAAGAAACAGGAGAGGGGAATCGAGGTTGGGGAATGTTACAGAAACAAAGAGGGAAATCGGTGTTGGCGGAATGTTACAGAAACAGAGGGGAATCGGGATTGGGGGAGTGTTACAGAAACAGAGAGGGCTAACGGGGTTGGGGGAATGTTACAGAAGCAGGAGGGGGAATCAGGGTTAGAGGAATGTTACAGAAACAGAGAGAGGAATCGGGGTTTGGTTAATGTTACAGAAACAGGAGGAGGAATCATTGTTGGGGGAACGTTACAGAAACAGGAGAGGGGAATCGGGGTTGGGGGATTGTTACAGAAACAGAGAGTGGAATCAGAGTTGGGGGAGTGTTACAGAAACGGAGAGGGGAATCGGGGTCGTGGGGTTACAGAAACAGAGGGGAATTGGCGTTCAGGGAGTGTTACAGAAACAGGAGAGGGGAATCGGGTTGGGGGAGTGTTACAGAAACAGAGAGGCGAAATGGGGTTGGGGGAATGTTACAGAAACAGAGAAGGGTAACGGGGTTGGGGGAATGTTACAGAAACAGAGAGGGGAATCGGGATTGGGGGAATGTTACAGAAACAGAGAGGGGAAGCAGGTTTGTGGAATGATACAGAAACAGAGAGGGGAATTGGGGTTGGGGGAATGTTACAGAAACAGAGGGGAAACGGGGTTCGGGGAATGTTACAGAAACAGAGAAGGGTAACGGGGTTGGGGGAATGTTACAGAAACAGAGAGGGGAATCGGGATTGGGGGAATGTTACAGAAACAGAGAGTGGAAGCAGAGTTGGTGAATGTTAGAGAAACAGAGAGGGGAATCGGGGTTGGGGAATGTTACAGAAATAGGAGGGTGTATCACGGTTGGGGGAATGTTACAGAAACAGGAGAGGGGAATCAGGGTTGGGGAATGTTACAGAAACAGGAGAGGGGAATCAGGGTTGGGGGAATGTTACAGAAACAGAGAGGGGAATCGCGGTTGAGATAATGTTATAGAAACAGAGAGGGGTAACGGGGTTGGGGGAATGTTACAGAAACAGGAAAGTGGATCGGGGTTGGCGGAATGTTACAGAAACAGAGGGGGAAACAGGATTGGGGGAGTGTTACAGAAACAGAGAGGGAAAATGAGATTGGGGGAATGTTAAAGAAAGAGGAGAGGGGAATCGTGGTTGGGGGAATGTTACAGAAATAGGAGGGTGTATCACGGTTGGGGGAATGTTACAGAAACAGGAGAGGGGAATCAGGGTTTGGGGAATGTTACAGAAACAGAGAGGGAAAACAGAGTTGGGGGAATGTTACAGAAACAGAGACAGGAATCGGGATTGGGGGAATGTTACAGAAACAGAGAGGGGTAACGGTATTGGTGGAATGTTACAGAAACAGAGAGGGGAATCGGGATTGGGGGAATGTTACAGAAACAGAGGGGAAGCAGGGTTGGGGAATGTTATAGAAGCAGAGAGGGGAATTAGGGTTGGGGAATGTTTCAGAAAAAGAGGGGAAGCAGGGTTCAGGGAATGTTACAGAAACAGGGAGGGAAAACGGAGTTGGGGAATGTTACTGAAACAGAGAGGGGAATCGGGATTGGGCGAATGTTACAGAAACAGAGAGGGGTATCGGGGTTGGGGAATGTTACAGAAACAGAGAGGGGAATCGGGATTGGGGGAATGTTACAGAAACTGGGGGAAATGGGATTGGGGAAGTGTTACAGAAACAAAGAGGGAAAACTGGATTGGGGGAATGTTAAAGAAACAGGAGAGGGGAATCAGGGTTGGGGGAATGTTACAGAAACAGAGTGGGGAATCAGGGTTGGCAGAATGTTACAGGAACAGGAGAGGGGAATCGGGGTTGGGGGAATGTTACAAAAACAGAAGGGGGAATCAGGGTTGGGGGAATGTTACAGAAACAGAGAGGGGAATCAGAGTTGGGGGAGTATTACAGAAACAGAGAGGGGAATCGGGGTCGGGATGTTACAGAAACAGAGGGGAAACTGGTTGGGGGAGTGTTACAGAAACAGAGAGGGGAATCGGGGTTTGGGGAATGTTACAGAAACAGAGAGGGGAATCTGGGTTGGGGAATGTTACAGAAACAGGAGGGGGGATCGGGGTTGGGGGATTGTTACAGAAACAGAGAGGGGAATCGGGGTTGGGCGAATGTTACAGAAACAGAGAGGGGAATCAGAGTTGGGGGAGTTTTACAGAAACAGAGAGGGGAATCGGGGTCGGGATGTTACAGAAACAGGGGAAACTGCATTGGGGAAGTGTTACAGAAACAGAGAGGAGAAACGGGGTTGGGGAATGTTACAGAAACAGAGAGGGGTAACGGGTTTGGAGGAATGTTACAGAAACAGAGAGGTGTAACAGGGTTGGGGGAATGTTACAGAAAGAGAGGGGAAGCAGTGTTGGGGAATGTTACAGAAACAGAGAGAGGAATCGGGGTTGGGGGAATGTTACAGAAACAGAGGGGGAAACGGGATTGCGGGAATGTTACAGAAACAGAGAAGGAAAATGGGATTGTGGGAATGTTAAAGAAACAGGAGAGGGCAATCGGGGTTGGGGAATGTTACAGAAACAGAGAGGGAAATCGGGATTGGGGAATGTTACAGAAACAGCGAGGGGTAACGGGGTTGGGGGAATGTTACAGAAACAGGAGAGGGGAATCAGGGTTGGGGGAATGTTACAGAAACAGAGGGGGAAACGGGATTGGGTGAGTGTTACAGAAACAGAGAGGGAAAACTGGATTGGGGGAATGTTAAAGAAACAGGAGAGGGGAATCAGGGTTGGGGGAATGTTACAGAAACAGAGGGGGAATGAGGGTTGGCAGAATGTTACATAAACAGGAGAGGGGAATCGGGGTTGGGGGAATGTTACAGAAACACAAGGGGGAATCAGGGTTGGGGGAATGTTACAGAAACAGAGAGGGGAATCAGAGTTGGGGGAGTATTACAGAGAGAGGGGAATCGGGGTCGGGATGTTACAGAAACAGGGGAAACGGCATTGGGGGCAGTGTTACAGAAACAGAGAGGGGAATCGGGATTGGGGGATTGTTACAGACACAGAGAGGGGAAGCAGGGTTGCGGAATGTTACAGAAACAGAGAGGGGAATCGGGGTTGGGGAATGTTACAGAAACAGAGAGGGGATTCGGGGTTGTGGGAATGTTACAGAAACAGAGGGGAAACGGGGTTCGGGGAATGTTACAGAAACAGGGAGGGAAAACGGAGTTGGGGGAATGGTACAGAAACAGAGAGGGGAATCGGGGTTGGGGGAATGTTACAGAAACAGAGAGGGGAAACGGGGTTCAGGGAATGTTACAGAATCAGAGAGGGGAATCAGGGTTGGGGGAATGTTACAGAAACAGACAGGGGAATCGGGGTTGAGGTAATGTTACAGAAACAGAGAGGGGTAACGGAGTTGGGGGAATGTTACAGAAACAGGATAGGATAATCGGGGTTGGGGGAATGCTACAGAAACAGAGGGGGAAACGGGATTGCGGGAGTGTTACAGAAACAGAGAAGGAAAACGGGATTGGGGGAATGGTAAAGAAACAGAAGAGGGGAACCGGGGTTGGGGAATGTTACAGAAACAAAGAGGGAAATCGGAGTTCGGGGAATGTTACAGAAACAGAGAAGGAAAACGGAATTGGGGGAATGTTGCAGAAACAGGAGAGGGGAATCGGGGTTCGGGGAATGTTACAGAAACGGAGAGGGGAATCAGGGTTGGGGGAATGTTACAGAAACAGAGAGGGGAATCGGGGTTGAGGTAATGTTACAGAAACAGAGAGGGGTAATGGAGTTGGAGGAATGTTACAGAAACAGGAGAGGGGAATCAGGGTTTGGGGAATGTTACAGAAACAGAGAGGGAAAACAGAGTTGGGGGAATGTTACAGAAACAGAGAGGGGTAACGGTATTGGTGGAATGTTACAGAAACAGAGAGGGGAATAGGGATTGGGGGAATGTTACTGAAACAGAGGGGAAGCAGGGTTGGGGAATGTTATAGAAACAGAGAGGGGAATTAGGGTTGGGGGAATGTTTCAGAAAAAGAGGGGAAACGGGGTTCAGGGAATTGTTACAGAAACAGGGAGGGAAAACGGAGTTGGGGAATGTTACTGAAACAGAGAGGGGAATCGGGATTGGGCAAATGTTACAGAAACAGAGAGGGGAATTGGGGTTGGGGGAATTTTACAGAAACTGGGGGAAATGGGATTGGGGGAGTGTTACAGAAACAAAGAGGGAAAACTGGATTGGGGGAATGTTAAAGAAACAGCAGAGGGGAATCAGGGTTGGGGGAATGTTACAGAAACAGAGTGGGGAATCAGGGTTGGCAGAATGTTACAGAAACAGGAGAGGGGAATCGGGGTTGGGGGAATGTTACAGAAACAGAAGGGGGAATCAGGGTTGGGGGAATGTTACAGAAACAGAGAGGGGAATCAGAGTTTGGGGAGTATTACAGAAACAGAGAGGGGAATCGGGGTCGGGATATTACAGAAACAGAGGGGAAACTGTTTGGGGGAGTGTTACAGAAACAGAGAGGGGAATCGGGGTTTGGGGAATGTTACAGAAACAGAGAGGGGAATCTGGGTTGGGGAATGTTACTGAAACAGGAGGGGGGATCGGGGTTGGGGGATTGTTACAGAAACAGAGAGGGGAATCGGGGTTGGGCGAATGTTACAGAAACAGAGAGGGGAATCAGAGTTGCGGGAGTATTACAGAAACAGAGAGGGGAATCGGGGTCAGGATGTTACAGAAACAGGGGAAACTGCATTCGGGGCAGTGTTACAGAAACAGAGAGGGGAATCGGGATTGGGGGATTGTTACAGACACAGAGAGGGGAATCGGGGTTTGGGGAATGTTACAGAAACAGAGAGGGGAATCTGGGTTGGGGAATGTTACTGAAACAGGAGGGGGGATCGGGGTTGGGGGATTGTTACAGAAACAGAGAGGGGAATCGGGGTTGGGCGAATGTTACAGAAACAGAGAGGGGAATCAGAGTTGCGGGAGTATTACAGAAACAGAGAGGGGAATCGGGGTCAGGATGTTACAGAAACAGGGGAAACTGCATTGGGGGAGTGTTACAGAAACAGAGAGGAGAAACGGGGTTGGGGAATGTTACAGAAACAGAGAGGGGTAACGGGGTTGGAGGAATGTTACAGAAACAGAGAGGGGTAACAGGGTTGGGGGAATGTTACTGAAGCAGGAGGGGGAATCAGGGTTAGGGGATTGTTACAGAAACAGGAGAGGGGAATCAGGGTTTGGGGAATGTTACAGAAACAGAGAGAGGAATCGGGGTTTGGTTAATGTTACAGAAACAGGAGGAGGAATCATTGTTGGGGGAATGTTACAGAAACAGAGAGGGGAAGCAGGGTTGGGGAATGTTACAGAAACAGAGAGTGGAATCGGGGTTGGGGTATGTTACAGAAACAGAGAGGGGAATCAGGGTTGGGGGAATGTTACAGAAACAGAGAGGGGAATCGGGGTTGAGGTAATGTTACAGAAACAGAGAGGGAAAACGGGATTGGGGGAATGTTAAAGAAACAGCAGAGGGGAATCGGGGTTGGGGGAATGTTACAGAAATAGGAGGGGGTATCACGGTTGGGGGAATGTTACAGAAACAGGAGAGGGGAATCAGGGTTTGGGGAATGTTACAGAAACAGAGAGGGAAAACAGAGTTGGGGGAATGTTACAGAAACAGAGAGGGGAAGCAGGGTTGGGGAATGTTACAGAAACAGAGAGGGGAATCGGGGTTGGGGGAATGTTACAGAAACAGAGAGGGGAAACGGGGTTGGGGAATGTTACAGAAACAGAGAGAGGAATCAGTGTTGGGGGAATGTTACAGAAACAGGAGGGGAGTGTTGAGGTTTGAATAATGGTTACAAAGGCAAAGGATGGGTGTAGTGTTTGGAGGAGATTAAGGAAAGGTAGATGTATAGGGACCGGAGGGGATAACAGGGAAAGGGAGGCGTGTAAGGACTGGAGAAGATTACGGAGATAAGGAGTGGTGTGGGGACAAGGGTTTACCGAGAGTGGGAGGGATGTAGGGACAAGGGGATTACAGAGAAAGGGAGTGGTGTAGGGACGACGAGATTACAGAGATAAGGAGGGGTGTAGGAATTGGTGGGCTGTAGAGATGAGGGATTGCAGAGATAGGGATGGGTGTAGGAACAAGGGATTACAGCGATACAGATGGCCGGAGGGACTGAAGGGGATTACAGAGATAGGGAGGGTTGTAGGTAAGAGAGCATTATATAGGGGGGTTAGGGACTGGAGGAGATTATGGAGATAGGAAGGGGTGTAGGGACGAGGAGATTATGGAGATAGGAAGGGGTGTAGGGACGAGGAGATTACAGAGGTAGGGAGGGGTTTAGATACTAGACAGGATTACAGAGACAGTGAAGGCGGTAGGGGATTATGGAGATAGGAATGGGTGTAGGGACTGGACAAGATTACTGAGATAGGGAGGGAGGCAGGGACTGAACAGGACTACAGTGATAGGTTTGTAGGGTCTGGAGGGGATTACAGTGATAGGTAGGGGTTTAGGGACTGGACGGAATTACAGAGATGGGGAGGGTTGTTGGGATGAGTGGATTACAGATATGGAGCTGTATAGCGACGAGGGAATTACAGAGATGGGTTTGTAGAAATTGGAGGAGGTTACAGAGATAGGGAGGGGTGTAGAGATAGCGATGGGTGTATGGCCGATGGGATTACAGAGACGGGGAGGGATTTAGGGATGAGGGGATTACAGTGAAAGGGAGGGGTTCGGGGACTGGACAGGATTAGAGAGATAAGGAGGGATGTAGGGATGAGGGGATTACAGTGATAGGGTGAGGTTTTGAGACAAAGGGATTATAGAGATAGGGAGAGTTGTAGGGATGAGGTGATTACAGCAATAGTGACGGGTGTAGGGACTGGAGAGGAATAAAGAGATAGGGATGGGTGTATGGACCAGGGGATTACAGAGAGGGGGAGGGGTGTAGGGACGAAGGGATTAGAAAGATAGAGAGGGGTGTAGGGATTGATGGGGATTACAGAGATAGGGAGGGCTGTAGGGAGGAGGGGATTAGAGAGATAGGGGTGTAGGGACAAGGGGATTACAGAGATAGGGAGGGGTGTAGGGATGAGGAGATTAGAGAAATAGGGAGTGGTGTAGGGACAAGGGGATTACACAGATAGGGAGAGATGTACGGATGAGTGGAGTACAGAGATAGGGATGGGTATATGGACCAGGGGATTACAGAATAGGGAGGAGTGTAGGGACGAGGGCATTACAGAGATAGTGAGGGGTGTAGGGACTGTAGGGGTTTATGGAGATAGTGACGGGTGTAGGGACTGTAGGAGTTTATAGAGATGGTGAGGGGTGTAGGGACTGTAGCGGGTTATGGAGATAATGAGCGGTGTAGGGACTGTAGGGGTTTATGGATATAGTGAAAGCTGTAGGGACTGTAGGCGTTTATGGATATAGTGAGTGGTGTAGGGACTGCACGGGGTTATGGAGATACTGAGGGGTGTAGGGCCTGTAGGGGATAATGGAGATAGTGAGTGGTGAAGGGACTGTAGGAGGTTATGGAGATAACGAGAGGTGTAGCGACTGTAAGGGGTTATGGAGATAGTGAGGGGTGTAGAAACTGTAGGAGGTTATGGAGATACTAAGGGGTGTAGGGACTGAAGGGGTTTATGGATATAGTGAGAGGTGTAGGGACTGTACAGGGTTATGGTGATACTGAGGGGTGTAGGGACTGTAGGGGATTATGGACATAGTGAGAGGTGTACAGACTGTAGGGGGTTATAGAGATAATGAGGGTTGTAGGGACTGTAGGGGGTTATGCAGATAGTGAGGGGTGTAGGGACTGTAGGGGATTATGGAGATAGTGAGGGGTGTAGGGACTGTAGGGGATTATGCAGTTAATGACGGGGGTAGGGACTGTAGGGTGTTATGGAGATAATGAGGGTTGTAGGGACTGTAGGGGGTTAAGGATATAGTGAGGGGTGTAGGGACTGCACGGGGTTACGGTGATACGGAGGGGTGTAGGGCCTGTAGGGGATAATGGAGATAGTGAGGGGTGTAGGGACTGCAGGGGGTTATGGAGATAGTGAGGGGTGTAGGGACTGTAGGGGGTTATGGAGATAATGAGGGGTGTAGGGACTGTAGGGGGTTATGGAGATAGGGAGGGGTGTAGGGACTGTAGGGGATTATGGAGATAGTGAGGGGTGTAGGGACAGTAGGGGTTACGCAGATAGTGAGGGGTGTAGGGACTGTAGGGGGTTATGCAGATAATGAGAAGTGTAGGGGCTGTAGGGGGTTGTGGAGATAGTGAGTGGTGTATGGACTGTAGGGGGTTACATCGATAGTGAAGGATGTAGGGACTGTAGGGGGTTATAGCGATAGTGAGGGGTGTAGGGACGGTAGGGGTTTGTGGAGATAGTGAGGGGTGTAGAGACTGTAGGGGGTTATGGGGACAATGAGGGGTGTAGGGTCTGTAGGGGATTGTGCAGTTAGTGACGGGGGTAGGGACTGTAGGCAGTTATGGAGATAATGAGGGGTGTAGGGACTGTAGGAGGTTATGGAGATACTGAGGTGTGTAGCGACTGTAAGGGGTTATGGAGATAGTGAGGGGTGTAGAAACTGTAGGGGGTTATGGAGATACTAAGGGGTGTAGGGACTGAAGGGGTTTACGGATATAGTGAGAGGTGTAGGGACTGTACAGGGTTATGGTGATACTGAGGGGTGTAGGGACTGTAGGGGATTATGGACATAGTGAGGGGTGTACGGACTGTAGGGGGTTATAGAGATAATGAGGGTTGTAGGGACTGTAGGGGGTTATGCAGATAGTGAGGGGTGTAGGGACTGTAGGGGATTATGGAGATAGTGAGGGGTGTAGGGACTGTAGGGGATTATGCAGTTAATGACGGGGGTAGGGACTGTAGGGTGTTATGGAGATAATGAGGGTTGTAGGTACTGTAGGGGGTTATGGAGACAATGAGGGATGTAGGGACTGTAGGGGATTATGCAGTTAGTGATGGGGGTAGGGACTATTGGCGGTTATGGAGATAATGAGGGGTGTAGGGGCTGTAGGGGATTATGCAGTTAGTGACGGGTATAGGGACTGTAGGCAGTTATGGAGATAGTGAGGGGTGTAGGGGCTGTAGGGGGTTATGGAGATAATGAGAGGTGTAGCGACTGTAAGGGGTTATGGAGATAGTGAGGGGTGTAGAAACTGTAGGGGGTTATGGAGATACTAAGGCGTGTAGGGACTGAAGGGTTTTATGGATATAGTGAGGGGTGTAGAGACTGTACAGGGTTATGGTGATATTGAGGGGTGTAGGGACTGTAGGGGATTATGGAAATGGTGAGGGGTGTAGGGACTGTAGGGGATTATGGAGATAGTGAGCGCTGTTGGGACTGTAGGGGTTTATGGATATAGTGAGGGGTGTAGGGACTGTAGGGGTTTATGGATATAGTGAGGGGTGTAGGGACTGCACGGGGTTACGGTGATACGGAGGGGTGTAGGGCCTGTAGGGGATAATGGAGATAGTGAGGGGTGTAGGGACTGCAGGGGGTTATGGAGATAGTGAGGGGTGTAGGGACTGTAGGGGTTTATGGAGATAATGAGGGGTGTAGGGACTGTAGGGGGTTATGGAGATAGGGAGGGGTGTAGGGACAGTAGGGGATTATGGAGATAGTGAGGGGTGTAGGGACAGTAGGGGTTACGCAGATAGTGAGGGGTGTAGGGACTGTAGGGGGTTATGCAGATAATGAGAGGTGTAGGGGCTGTAGGTGGTTGTGGAGATAGTGAGTGGTGTATGGACTGTAGGGGGTTACATCGATAGTGAAGGGTGTTGGGACTGTAGGGGGTTATAGCGATAGTGAGGGGTGTAGGGACTGTAGGGGTTTGTGGAGATAGTGAGGGGTGTAGGGTCTGCACGGGGTTACGGTGATACGGAGGGGTGTAGGGCCTGTAGGGGATAATGGAGATAGTGAGGGGTGTAGGGACTGCAGGGGGTTATGGAGATAGTGAGGGGTGTAGGGTCTGTAGGGGGTTATGGAGATAGGGAGGGGTGTAGGGACTGTAGGGGATTATGGAGATAGTGAGGGGTGTAGGCACAGTAGGGGTTACGCAGATAGTGAGGGGTGTAGGGACTGTAGGGGGTTACATCGATAGTGAAGGGTGTTGGGACTGTAGGGGGTTATAGCGATAGTGAGGGGTGTAGGGACTGTAGGGGTTTGTGGAGATAGTGAGGGGTGTAGAGACTGTAGGGGGTTATGGGGACAATGAGGGGTGTAGGGACTGTAGGGGATTATGCAGTTAGTGACGGGGGTAGGGACTGTAGGCGGTTATGGAGATAATGAGGGGTGTAGGGACTGTAGGGGATTATGGAGATAGTGAGGGGTGTCGGGACTGTAGGGGATTATGCAGTTAATGACGGGGGTAGGGACTGTAGGGTGTTATGGAGATAATGAGGGTTGTAGGGACTGTAGGGGGTTAAGGATATAGTGAGGGGTGTAGGGACTGCATGGGGTTACGGTGATACGGAGGGGTGTAGGGCCTGTAGGGGATAATGGAGATAGTGAGGGGTGTAGGGACTGCAGGGGGTTATGGAGATAGTGAGGGGTGTAGGGACTGTAGGGGTTTATGGAGATAATGAGGAGTGTAGGGACTGTAGGGGGTTATGGAGATAGGGAGGGGTGTAGGGACTGTAGGGAATTATGGAGATAGTGAGGGGTGTAGGGACAGTAGGGGTTACGCAGATAGTGAGGGGTGTAGGGACTGTAGGGGGTTATGCAGATAATGAGAAGTGTAGGGGCTGTAGGGGGTTGTGGAGATAGTGAGTGGTGTATGGACTGTAGGGGGTTACATCGATAGTGAAGGATGTAGGGACTGTAGGGGGTTATAGCGATAGTGAGGGGTGTAGGGACGGTAGGGGTTTGTGGAGATAGTGAGGGGTGTAGAGACTGTAGGGGGTTATGGGGACAATGAGGGGTGTAGGGTCTGTAGGGGATTATGCAGTTCGTGACGGGTATAGGGACTGTAGGCCGTTATGGAGATAGTGAGGCGTATAGGGACTGTAGGAGGTTATGGAGATAATGAGGTGTGTAGCGACTGTAAGGGGTTATGGAGATAGTGAGGGGTGTAGAAACTGTAGGGGGTTATGGAGATACTAAGGGGTGTAGGGACTGAAGGGGTTTACGGATATAGTGAGAGGTGTAGGGACTGTACAGGTTTATGGTGATACTGAGGGGTGTAGGGACTGTAGGGGATTATGGACATAGTGAGGGGTGTACGGACTGTAGGGGGTTATAGAGATAATGAGGGTTGTAGGGACTGTAGGGGGTTATGCAGATAGTGAGGGGTGTAGGGACTGTAGGGGATTATGGAGATAGTGAGGGGTGTAGGGACTGTAGGGGAATATGCAGTTAATGACGGGGGTAGGGACTGTAGGGTGTTATGGAGATAATGAGGGTTGTAGGGACTGTAGGGGATTATGCAGTTAGTGAGGGGTGTAGGGACCGTAGGGGATTATGGAGATAGTGAGGGGTGTAGGCACTGAAGGGGTTTATGGAGAAAGTGGGGGGTTTATGGAGAAAATGAGAGGTGTAGGGTCTGTACAGTGTTATGGTGATCTAAGTGGTTTAGGGACTGTAGGGGATTATGGAGATAGTGAGGGGTGTAGGGACTGTAGGCGTTTATGGAGTAAGTGAGTGGTGTAGGGACTGTAGGGGATTATAGAGATAGTGAGGGGTTTAGGGACTGTAGGGGGTTATGGAGACAATGAGGGGTGTAGGGACTGTAGGGGATTGTACAGTTAGTGACGGGGGTAGGGACTGTAGGCAGTTATGGAGATAATGAGGGGTGTAGGGACTGTAGGGGGTTATGGAGATAATGAGAGGTGTAGCGACTGTAAGGGGTTATGGAGATAGTGAGGGGTGTAGAAACTGTAGGGGGTTATGGAGATACTAAGGCGTGTAGGGACTGAAGGGTTTTATGGATATAGTGAGGGGTGTAGAGACTGTACAGGGTTATGGTGATATTGAGGGTTGTAGGGACTGTAGGGGATTATGGAAATGGTGAGGGGTGTAGGGACTGTAGGGGATTATGGAGATAGTGAGCGGTGTTGGGACTGTAGGGGTTTATGGATATAGTGAGGGGTGTAGAGACTGCAGGGGTTTGTGGAGATAGTGAGGGGTGTAGGGACTGTAGGGGGTTATGGAGATAATGAGGGGTGTAGGTACTGTAGGGTGTTATGGAGATAGGGAGGGGTGTAGGGACTGTAGGGGTTTACGGAGATAGTGAGGCGTGTAGGGACTGTAGGGGGTTATGCAGATAATGAGAGGTGTAGGGGCTGTAGGGGGTTGTGGAGATAGTGAGTGGTGTATGGACTGTAGGGGTTTACATCAATAGTGAAGGGTGTAGGGACTGTAGGGGGTTATAGCGATAGTGAGGGGTCTAGGGACTGTAGGGGTTTGTGGAGATACTGAGGGGTGTAGAGACTGTAGGGGGTAATGGGGACAATGAGGGGTGTAGGGACTGTAGGGGATTATGCAGTTAGTGACGGGGGTAGGGACTGTAGGCGGTTATGGAGATAATGAGGGGTGTAGGGACTGTAGGGGATTATGCAGTTCGTGATGGGTATAGGGACTGTAGGCCGTTATGGAGATAGTGTAGGGATTGTAGGAGGTTATGGAGATAATGAGGTGTGTAGCGACTGTAAGGGGTTATGGAGATAGTGAGGGGTGTAGAAACTGTAGGGGGTTATGGAGATACTAAGGGGTGTAGGGACTGAAGGGGTTTATGGTTATAGTGAGGGGTGTAGGGACTGCACGGGGTTATGGAGATACTGAGGGGTGTAGGGCCTGTAGGGGATAATGGAGATAGTGAGTGGTGAAGGGACTGTAGGGGGTTATGGAGATAACGAGGGGTGTAGCGACTGTAAGGGATTATGGAGATAGTGAGGGGTGTTGGGACTGAAGGGGTTTATAGATATAGTGAGAGGTGTCGGGACTGTACAGGGTTATGGTGATACTGAGGGGTGAGAAACTGTACAGGGTTATGGTGATACTGAGGGGTGTAGGGACTGTAGGGGGTTATAGAGATAATGAGGGGTGTAGGGTCTGTACGGCGTTATGGTGATACTGAGTGGTTTAGGAACTGTAGGGGATTATGGAGATAGTGAGGGGTGTAGGGACTGTAGGCGTTTATGGAGTAAGTGAGGGGTGTAGGGAGTGTAAGGGTTTATGGAGATAGTGAGGGGTGTAGGGACTGGAGGGGATTATGGAGATAGTGTGGGGTGTAGGGACTGTAGGGGGTTATGGAGACAATGAGGGGTGTAGGGACTGTAGGGGATTGTGCAGTTAGTGACGGGGGTAGGGACTGTAGGCGGTTATAGAGATAGTGAGGGGTGTACGGATTATCGGGGGTTATGGAGATAGTGAGAGCTGTAGGGACTGTAGGGGGTTATAGAGATAGTGAGGGGTGTAGGGACTGTAGGGGATTATGGAGATAGGGAGGGGTGTACGGACTGTAGGGGATTATGGAGATAGTGAGGGGTGTAGGGACTGTAGTAGTTTATGCAGATGGTGAGGGGTGTAGGGACTGTAGGGGATTATGGAGATGGTAAGCGGTGTAGGGACTGTAGGTGTTTATAGATATAGTTAGGGGTGTAGGGACTGTAGGGGTTTATGGATATAGTGAAGGGTTTAGGGACTGTAGGCGTTTATGGATATAGTGAGGGGTGTAGGGTCTGCACGGGGTTATGGAGATACTGAGGGGTTTAGGGCCTGTAGGGGATAATGGAGATAGTGAGTGGTGAAGGGACTGTAGGGGGTTATTGAGATAACGAGGGGTGTAGCGACTGTAAGGGGTTATGGAGATAGTGAGGGGTGTAGAAACTGTAGGGGGTTATGGAGATAGTGAGGGGTGTAGGGACTGTAGGGGGTTATGCAGATAGTGAGGAGTGTAGGGACCGTAGGGGATTATGGAGATAGTGAGGGGTGTAGGGACTGTAGGGGATTATGCAGTTAATGACGGGGGTAGGGACTGTAGGGTGTTATGGAGATAATGAGGGTTGTAGGGACTGTAGGGGGTTATGGAGACAATGAGGGGTGTCGGGACTGTAGGGATTATGCAGTTAGTGACGGGGGTAGGGACAGTAGGCGGTTATGGAGATAATGAGTGGTGTAGGGACTGCTGGGGATTATGCAGTTAGTGACGGGGGTAGGGACTGTAGGCGGTTATGGATATATTGAGGGGTGTAGGGACTGTAGGGGATTATGGAGATAGTGACGGGTGTAGGGACTGTAGGAGTTTATGGAGATGGTGAGGGGTGTAGGGACTGTAGGCGTTTATGGATATAGTGAGGGGTGTAGGGACTGCACGGGGTTATGGACATATTGAGGGGTGTAGGGCCTGTAGGGGATAATGGAGATAGTGAGTGGTGAAGGGACTGTAGGGGGTTATGGAGATAACGAGGGGTGTAGCGACTGTAAGGGGTTATGGAGATAGTGAGGGGTGTAGAAACTGTAGGGGTTTATGGAGATGCTAAGGGGTGTAGGGACTGAAGGGGTTTATGGATATAGTGAGAGGTGTAGGGACTGTACAGGGTTATGGTGATACTGAGGGGTGTAGGGTCTGTAAGGGATTATGGAGATAGTGAGGGGTGTAGGGACTGTAGGGGGTTATAGAGATAATGAGGGGTGTATGGACTGTAGGGGGTTATGGAGATAGTGAGGGGTGTAGGGACCATAGGGGGTTTGCAGATAGTGAGGGGTGTTGGGACTGTAGGGGATTATGGAGATAGTGAGGGGTGTAGGGACTCTAGGGGATTATGCAGTTAGTGACGGGGGTAGGGACTGTAAGGGGTTATGCAGATAGTGAGGGGTGTAGAAACTGTAGGAGTTTATAGAGATAGTAAGGCGTGTATGGCCTGTAGGGGTTTATGGAGATAGTGAGGGGTGTAGGCACTGAAGGGGTTTATGGAGAAAGTGGGGGGTTTATGGAGAAAATGAGGGGTGTAGGGTCTGTACGGCGTTATGGTGATACTGAGTGGTTTAGGAACTGTAGGGGATTATGGAGATAGTGAGGGGTGTAGGGACTGTAGGCGTTTATGGAGTAAGTGAGGGGTGTAGGGAGTGTAAGGGTTTATGGAGATAGTGAGGGGTGTAGGGACTGTAGGGGGTTATGGAGATAGTGATGGGTGTAGTGACTGTAGGGGCTTGTGGAGATAGTGAGGGGTGTAGGGATTGTAGGGGGTTATCGAGATAGGGAGGGGTGTAGTGACTGTAGGGGGTTATGGAGATAGTGAGGGGTGTAGGGACCGTAGGGGTTTAGGCAGATAGTGAGGGATGGAGGGACTGTAGGGCTTTCTGGAGATAGTGAGGGGTGTAGGGATTGTAGGGGGTTATGGAGATAGTAAGGGGTGGAGGGACTGTTGGGGTCTGTGGAGATAGTGGGGGGTGTAGGGTCCGTAGGGGGTTATGGAGATAATGAAGGGTGTAGGGACTGTAGGGGTTATAGAGATAGTGAGGGGGGTAGAGTCTGTCGGGGGTTATGGAGATAGTGAGGGGTGTATGGACTGTAGGCGGTTATGGAGATAATGAGGGGTGTAGGGACTGTAGGGGTTATGGAGATAGTGAGGAGTGTAGGGACTGTAGGGCGTTATGGAGATAGTGAGGGGTATAGGGACTGTAAGGGGTTATAGAGATAGTTAGTGGTGTAGGGACTGTAGGGTTTGTGGAGATAGTGAGGGGTGCAGGGACTGTAGGCGTTTGTGGAGATAGTGAGCGGTGTAGAGTCTGTAGGGGGTTATGGAGATAGTGAGGGGTTTATTGACTGTAGGCGGTTAAGGAGTTACTGAGGGGTGTAGGGACTGTAGGGGTTTTGGAGATAGTGAGGGGTATAGGGACTGTATGGCGTTATGGAGATAGTGAGGGGTGTAGGGACTGTAGGGGTTTACATGATAGTGAGGGGTGTATTGACTGGAGGCGTTTATGATGATAGTGAGGGGTGTAGGGACTGTACAGGTTTATAGCGATAGTGAGGGGTTTAGGGACTGTAGGGGTTTGTGGGGATAGTGAGGGGTGTAGAGAATGTAGTGGGTTATGGAGATAGTGAGGGGTGTAGGGACTGTAGGGGATTATGGAGATTGTGAGGGGTGTAGGGACTGTAGGGGATTATGCAGTTAGTGATGGGTGTAGGGACTGTACGGGGTTATGGAGTTAATGAGGGTTGTAGGGACTGTAGTGGGTTATGGAGATAATGAAGGGTGTAGCGACTGTAGGGGATTATGCAGTTACTGACGAGGGTAGGGACTGTAGGCGGTTATGGAGATAGTGAGGGGTGTAGCGACTGTAGGCGGTTATGTAGATAATGAGGGGTGTAGGGACTAGCGGATTATACAGTTAGTGATGGGGGTAGGGACTGTAGGCGGTTATGGAGATAGTGAGGTGTGTACGGACTGTAGGGGGTTATGGAGATAATGAGGCGAGTAGGGACTGAAGGGTTTTATGGATATAGTGAGGGGTGTAAGGACTGTAGGGAGTTATAGAGATAGTTAGTGGTGTTGGGACTGTAGGGGGTTATGGAGATAGTGAGGGGTGTCAGGACTGAAGAGGTTTATGGAGAAGGTGAGGGGTGTAGGGACTGTACGGGTTTATGGTGATACTGAGGGGTATAGGGACTGTATGGGATTATGGAGATAGTGAGGGGTGTAGGGACTGTAGCCGTTTATGGAGTAAGTGAGGGGTGTAGGTACTGTAGGGTGTTATAGAGATAGTGAGGGGTGTAGGGATTGTAGGGGTTTGTGGAGATAGTGAGGGGTGTAGGGACTCTAGGGGATTATGGAGATAGTGATTGATGTAGGGACTGTAGGGGGTTATGGAGATAATGAGGGGTGTAGGGACTGTAGGGGATTATGCAGTTAGTGACGGGGCTAGGGACTGTAGGCGGTTATGGAGATAGTGAGGGGTGTAGGGACTGTAGGGGGTTATGGAGATAGTAAGAGGTGTAGGGACTGTAAGGGGTTATGGAGATATCGAGGGGTCTAGAAACTACAGGGGGTTATGGAGATAGTAAGACGTGTAGGGACTGTAGGGGGTTATAGAGATAGTAAGGGGTTTATGGACTTAGGGGGTTATGGAGATAGTGAGGGGTGTAGGGACTGTCAGCACTTATTGAGTAAGTGAAAGGTGTAGGGACTGTAGGGGTTATGGAGATACTGACGGTGTAGGGACAGTAGGGGTTTGTGGAGATAGTGAGGGTTGTAGAGACTGCAGGGGGTTATGGAGATAGTGAAGGGTGTAGGGACTGTAGGGGGAATATGGAGATAATGAGGGGTGCAGAGACTGTATGGGGTTATAGAGATAGTGAAGGGTGTAGGCACTGTAGGTGGTTATGGAGATAGTGAGGGTTGTAGGGACTGTAAGGGATTATACAGTTAGTGACGGATGTAGGGACTGTAGGCGGTTATGGAGATAGTGAGGGGTGTAGGGACTGTAGGGGGAATATGGAGATAATGAGGGGTGCAGAGACTGTATGGGGTTATAGAGATAGTGAAGGGTGTAGGCACTGTAGGTGGTTATGGAGATAGTGAGGGTTGTAGGGACTGTAAGGGATTATACAGTTAGTGACGGATGTAGGGACTGTAGGCGGTTATGGAGATAGTGAGGGGTGTAGGGACTGAAGGGTTTTATGGATATATTTTGGGGTGTAGGGACTGTACGGCGTTATGCTGAGACTGAGGGGTGCAGGTACCGTACAGGATTATGGTGGTAGTGGGGGGCGTAGGGACTGTAGGCGTTTATTCAGTAAGTGAGGGGTGTAGGGACTGTAGGGTGTTATAGAGATAGTGAGGGGTGTAGGGACTGTTGGGGTTTGTGGAGATAGTGAAGGGTGTAGGGACTGTGGGGGGTTATGGAGATAGTGAGGGGTGTAGGGACTCTAGGGATTATGGAGATCATGAGGGGTGTAGTTACTGTAGGGGTTTATGGAGATAATGAGGGGTGTAGGGATTGTAGGGGATTATGCAGTTAGTGAAGGGGCTAGGGACTGTAGGCGGTTATGGAGATAGTGAGGGGTGCTGAGACTGTAGGGGGTTAGGAAGATAGTGAGGGGTGTAGGGACTGTAGGGGGTTATGGAGATAATAAGGGGTGTTGGGACTGTAGGGGATTATGGAGATAATGAGGGCTGCAGAGACTGTTGGGGGTTAGAGATAGTGAGGGGTGTAGGGACTGTAGGGGGTTATGGAAATAATGAGGGGTGTAGGGACTGTAGGGGATTATGCAGTTAGTGATGGGGGTAGGGACTGTAGGTGGTTATGGAAATAGTGAGGGGTGTAGGGACTGTAAGGGATTATACAGTTAGTGACAGGTGTAGGGACTGTAGGCGGTTATGGAGATAGTGAACGGTGTAGCTACTGTAGGGGGTTATAGAGATAGTCAGGGGTGTAGGGACTATAGGGGGTGATGGAGATAGTGAGGAGCATAGGGACTGTCGGGGATTATGGAGATAATGAGGTGTGTAGGGACTGTAAGGAGTTATGCAGATAGTGAGGGGTGTAGAAACTGTTGGGGGTTATTCAGATAATGAGGGGTGGAGGGACTGTAAGGGGTTATGCAGATAGTGAGGGGTGTAGGGACTGAAGGGGTTTATGGAGAAATTGAGGGGTGTAAGGACTGTACGGGGTTATGGTGATACTGAGGGGTGTAGGGATTGTTGGAGATTATGGAGATAGTGAGGGGTGTTGGGAATGTAAGGGGTTATGCAGATAGTGAGGGGTGTAGGGACTAGGGGGTTATGGAGATAGTGAGGGGTGTAGGGACTGTAGGGGTTTGTGGAGATAGTGAGGGGTGTAGGGACTGTAGGGGGTTATGGAGATAGGGAGGGGTGTGGGGAATGTAGGGGGTTATGCAGATAGTGAGGGGTGTAGGGACTGTAGGGGTTTGTGGAGATAGTGAGGGGTGTAGGGGGTTATGGAGATAGGGAGGAGTGTCGGGAATGTAGGGAGTTATGGAGATAGTGAGAGGTGTACGGACTCTAGGGGTTGTTGTGATAGTGAGGACTGTAGGGACTGTAGGGGGTTATGGAGATAGGGAGGGGTGTAGGGACTGTAGGGGGTTATGGAGATAGTGAGGGGTGTAGGGACTATAGGGGGTTATGGAGATAGTGAGGGGTGTAGGGACTGTAGGAGTTTGTGGAGATAGTGAGGGGTGTAGGGGGTTATGGAGATAGGGAGGGGCGTAGGGACTGTAGGGAGTTATGGAGATGGTGAGAGGTCTACGGACTCTAGGGTTTGTTGTGATAGTGAGGAGTGTAGGGACTGTAGGGGGTTATGGAGATAGGAGGGGAATAGGGACTGAAGGGGTTTGTGGAGATAGTCAGGGGTGTAAGGACTCTAGGGGATTATGGAGATAGTGAGGGGTCTAGAGACTGTAGAGGTTTATGGATATATTTTGGGGTTTAGGGACTGTACGGGATTATGCTGATACTGAGGGGTGTAGGGACTGTACGGGATTATGGAGTTAGTGAGGGGTGTAGGGACTGAAGGGTTTTATGGATATATTTTGGGTTGTAGGGACTGTACGGGATTATGCTGATACTGAGGGGTGTAGGGACTGTACGGGATTATGGAGTTAGTGAGGGGTGTAGGGACTGTAAGGGGTTATGAGGATAGTGAAGGGTGTAGCGACTGTGGGGGGTTATAGAGATAGTCAGGGGTGTAGGGACTGTAGGGGGTGATGGAGATAGTGAGGGGTGTAGGGACTGACGGGGTTCATGGAGAAAGTGAGGGATGTAGGGACTGTACGGGGTTATGGTGATACTGAGTGGTGTAGCGAGTGTAGGGGATTATGGAGTAAGTGAGGGGTGTAGGGACTGAGGGGTTCATGGAGATAGTGAGGGGTGTAGGGACTGTAGGGGGTTATGGAGATAGGAGGGGAATAGGGACTGAAGGGGTTTGTGGAGATAGTCAGGGGTGCAAGGACTCTAGAGGATTATGGAGATAGTGAGGGGTCTAGAGACTGTAGAGGTTTATGGGTATATTTTGGGGTTTAGGGACTGTACGGGTTATGCTGAGACTGAGGCGTGTAGGGACTGTATGGGATTATGGAGGTAGTGAGTGGTGTAGGGACTGTAGGTGTTTATGCAGTAAGTGAGGGGTGTAGGGACTGTAGGGTGTTGTAGAGATAGTGAGCGGTGTAGGGACTGTAGGGGTTTGTGGAGATAGTGAGGGGTGTAGGGACTGTGGAGGGTTATGGAGATACTGAGGGGTGTAGGGACTCTGGTGGATTATGGAGATAATGAGGGGTGGAGGGACTGTAGGGGATTATGCAGTTAGTGACGGGGGTAGGGACTGTAAGCGGTTATGGAGATAGTGAGGGGTGTAGGGACTGTAGGGGGTCATGGAGATAGTGAGGGGAGTAGGGATTGTAGGCGTTTATTGAGTAAGTGAAAGGTGTAGGGACTGTAGGGGTTATGGAGATACTGACGGTTTAGGGACTGTATTGGTTTGTGGAGATAGTGAGAGGTGTAGGAACTGTAGGGGGTTATAGCAATAGTGAGGGGTGTAGGGACTGTAGGGGTTTGTTGAGATAGTGAGGGGTGTAGAGACTGTAGGGGGTTATGTAGTTAGTGAGGGGTGTAGGGACTGTAGGGGGATATGGAGATAATGAGGGCTGCAGAGACCGTAGGGGGTTATAGAGATAGTGAGGGGTGTAGGTACTGTATGGGTTTATGGAGATAATGAGCGGTGTAGGGACTTAGGTGGTTATGGAGATAGTGAGGGGTGTAGGGACTGTAAGGGATTATACAGTTAGTGACAGGTGTAGGGACTGTAGGCGGTTATGGAGATAGTGAGGGGTGTAGGGACTGAAGGGTTTTATGGATATATTTTGGGTTGTAGGGACTGTACGGGATTATGGAGTTAGTGAGGGGTGTAGGGACTGTAGGGGGTTATGGAGATAGTGAAGGGTGTAGCGACTGTAGGGGGTTATAGAGATAGTCAAGGGTGTAGGGACTGTAGGGGGTGATGGAGATAGTGAGTGGTGTAGGGACTGTAGAAGGTTATGGAGTAAGTGAGGGGTGTAGTGACTGTAGGGGTTTATGGAGATAGTGAGGGGTGTTGGGACTGTAGCAGATTATGGAAGGAGTGAGGGGTGTAGGGACTGTAGGGGGTTCTCGAGATAGTGAGGGATGTAGGGGGTTATGGAGATAGGGAGGGGTGTAGGGAATGTAGGGAGTTATGGAGATAGTGAGAGGTGTACGGACTCTGGGGGTTGTTGTGATAGTGAGGAGTGTAGGGACTGTAGGGAGTTATGGAGATAGGAGGGGAATAGGGACTGAAGGGGTTTGTGGAGATAGTCAAGGGTGTAAGGACTCTAGGGGATTATGGAGATAGTGAGGGGTCTAGAGACTGTAGAGATTTATGGGTATATTTTGGGGTTTAGGGACTGTACGGGGTTATGCTGAGACTGAGGCGTGTAGGGACTGTATGGGATTATGGAGGTAGTGAGCGGTGTAGGGACTGTAGGGGTTTGTGGAGATACTGAGGGGTGTAGGGACTCTAGGGGATTATGGAGATAGTGAGGGGTGTAGGGACTGTAGGGGATAATGCAGTTAGTGACGGAGCAAGGGACCGTAGGCGGTTATGGATATAGTGAGGGGTGTAGGGACTGTAGGGGGTTATGGAGATAATGAGCGGTGGAGGGACTGTAGGGGATTATGCAGTTAGTGATGGGGGCAGGGACTGTAGGCGGTTATGGAGATAGAGACGGGTGTAGAGACTGTAGGGGGTTATGGAGATAGTGAGACGTGTAGGGACTGTAGGGGTTTATAGAGATAGTGTGGGGTGTATGGACTTAGGGGGTTATAGAGATAGTGAGGGGAGTAGGGACTGTAGGCGTTTATTGAGTAAGTGAAAGGTGTAGGGACTGTCGGGGTTATGGAGATACTGACGGTTTAGGGACTGTATTGGTTTGTGGAGATAGTGAGAGGTGTAGGGACTGTAGGGGGTTATAGCAATAGTGAGGGGTGTAGGGACTGTAGGGGGATATGGAGATAATGAGGGCTGCAGAGACCGTAGGGGGTTATGTAGTTAGTGAGGGGTGTGGGGACTGTAGGGGGATATGGAGATAATGAGGGCTGCAGAGACCGTAGGGGGTTATAGAGATAGTGAGGGGTGTAGGTACTGTATGGGTTTATGGAGATAATGAGCGGTGTAGGGACTTAGGTGGTTATGGAGATAGTGAGGGGTGTAGGGACTGTACGGGATTATACAGTTAGTGACAGGTGTAGGGACTGTAGGCGGTTATGGAGATAGTGAGGGGTGTAGGGACTGAAGGGTTTTATGGATATATTTTCAGTTGTAGGGACTGTACAGGATTATGCTGATACTGAGGGGTGTAGGGACTGTACGGGATTATGGAGTAGAGTGAGGGGTGTAGGGACTGTAGGGGGTTATGGGGATTGTGAAGGGTGTAGCGACTGTAGGGGGTTATAGAGATAGTCAGGGGTGTAGGGACTGTAGGGGGTGATGGAGATAGTGAGGGGTGTAGGGACTGTAGGGGTTTGTGGAGATAATGAGGGGTGTAGGGACTGTAGGGGGTTATGGAGATAGGGAGGGGTGTAGGGAATGTAGGGAGTTATGGAGATAGTGAGAGGTGTACGGACTCTAGGGTTTGTGGAGATCATGAGGAGTGTAGGGACTGCAGGGCGTTATGGATATAGGGAGGGAATAGGGACTGAAGGGGTTTGTGGAGATAGTGAGGGGTATAGGGACTCTACGGGATAATGGAGATATTGGGGGGTGTAAGGTCTGTCGGAGGTTATGGAGATAATGAGGGGTCTAGGGTCTGTTGCAGATGATGGAAGTAGTGAGGGGTGTAGAGACTGTAGGGAGTTCTCAAGATAGTGAGGGATGTAGGGAATGTAGGGGGTTAAGGAGATAGTGAGGGATGTAGGGACTGTAGGAGTTTGTGGAGATAGTGAGGGGCGTAAGGACTGTAGGGGGTTATGGAGATAGGGAGGGAATAGGGACTGAATGGGTTGGTGGAGATAGTGAGGGGTGTGGGGACTGTAGGTCGTTATGGAGATAGTGAGGGGTGTAGGAACTGTAGGGTGTTATGGAGATAGTGAGGGGTGTAGGGACTGTAGGGGGTTATGGAGATTGTGAGGGGTGTAGGGACTGTAGGGGTTTGTGGAGATAGTGAGGGGTGTAGAGACTGTAGGGGGTTATGGAGATAGGGATGGTTTTAGGGAATGTAGGGGGTTATGCAGATAGCTAGGGGTGTAGGGACTGTAGGGGGTTATGGAGACAGTGAGGGGTGTAGGGACTGTAGGGGATTATGGAGATAGTGAGGGGTGTATTCAATGTAGGGGGTTACGGAGATAGGGAGGGGTGTAGTGAATGTAGTGAGTTATGGAGATAGTGAGAGGTGTACGGACCCTAGGGGTTTGTGGAGATAGTCAGGGGTGTAGGGACTGTAGGGTATATGGAGATAGTAAGGGGTGTAGGGACTGTAGGGGGTCATGGAGATAGTGAGGGGTGTACGGACTGTAGGGGTCTGTGGAGATAATGAGGGGTGTAAGGTCTGTAAGGGGTTATGGAGATAATGAGGGGTGCAGGGACTGTAGGGGGTTATGGAGATAGGGAGGAAATAGGGACTGAATGGGTTGGTGGAGATAGTGAGGGGTGTGGGGACTGTAGGTCGTTATGGAGATAGTGAGGGGTGTAGGAACTGTAGGGTGTTATGGAGATAGTGAGGGGTGTAGGGACTGTAGGGGGTTATGGAGATTGTGAGGGGTGTAGGGACTTTAGCGGTTATAGAGATAGTGAGGGGTCTAGGGACTGTAGGGGTTTATGGAGATAGTGAGGGGTGTAGGGATTGTAGGGTTTTGTGGAGATAGTGAGGGGTGTAGAGACTGTAGGGGGTTATTGAGATAGGGATGGTTTTAGGGAATGTAGGGGGTTATGCAGATAGTGAGGGGTGTAGGGACTGTAGGGGGTTATGGAGATAGCGAGGGGTGTAGGGACAGTAGGGGGTTAGGGAATAGTGAGGGGTGTAGGGATTGTAGGGGGTTATGGAGATAATGAGGGGTTATGGACTGTAGGGGGTTATGGAGACAGTGAGGGGTGTAGGGACTGTACGGGATTATGGAGATAGTGAGGGGTGTAGGGAATGTAGGGGGTTATGCAGATAGTGAGGGCTGTAGGGACTGTAGGGGATTATGGAGATAGCGAGGGGTGTAGGGACTGTAGGGGTTTGTGGAGATAGTGAGGGGTGCAGGGCATGTTGAGGTTTATGGAGATAGGGAGGGGTGTACGGACTGTAGCTGGTTATCGAGATAGTGAGGGATGTAGGGACTGTAGGGGGTTATGGAGATAGTGAAGGGTGTAGGGACTGTAGTGGTTTGTGGAGATAGTGAGGGGTGTAGTGAATGTAGGGAGTTATGGAGATAGTGAGAGGTGTACGGACTCTAGGGGTTTGTGGAGATAGTGAGGGGCGTAAGGACTGTAGGGGGTTATGGAGATAGGGAGGGAATAGGGACTGAATGGGTTGCTGGAGATAGTGAGGGGTGTGTGGACTGTAGGTCGTTATGGAGATAGTGAGGGGTGTATGAACTGTAGGGTGTTATAGAGATAGTGAGGGGTGTAGGGACTGTAGGGGGTTATGGAGATTGTGAGGGGTGTAGGGACTGTAGGGGTTATAGAGATAGTGAGGGGTCTAGGGACTGTAGGGGTTTATGGAGATAGTGAGGGGTGTTGGGACTGTAGGGTTTTGTGGAGATAGTGAGGGGTGCAGAGACTGTAGGGTGTTATGGAGATAGGGATGGTTTTAGGGAATGTAGGGGGTTATGCAAATAGTGAGGGGTGTAGGGACTGTAGGGGGTTATGGAGATAGCGCGGGGTGTAGGGACAGTAGGGGGTTAGGGAATAGTGAGGGGTGTAGGGATTGTAGGGGGTTATGGAGATAATGAGGGGTTATGGACTGTAGGGGGTTATGGAGACAGTGAGGAGTGTAGGGACTGTAGGGGTTTATGGAGATAGTGAGGGGTGTTGGGACTGTAGGGTTTTGTGGAGATAGTGAGGGGTGCAGAGACTGTAGGGTGTTATGGAGTTAGGGATGGTTTTAGGGAATGTAGGGGGTTATGCAAATAGTGAGGGGTGTAGGGACTGTAGGGGGTTATGGAGATAGCGCGGGGTGTAGGGACAGTAGGGGGTTAGGGAATAGTGAGGGGTGTAGGGATTGTAGGGGGTTATGGAGATAATGAGGGGTTATGGACTGTAGGGGGTTATGGAGACAGTGAGGGGTGTAGGGACTGTAGGGGATTTTGGAGATAGTGAGGGGTGTAGGGAATGTAGGGGGTTATGCAGATAGTGAGGGCTGTAGGGACTGTAGGGGTTTGTGGAGATAGTGAGGGGTGTAGGGCATGTTGAGGTTTATGGAGATAGGGAGGGGTGTACGGACTGTAGCTGGTTATCGACATAGTGAGGGATGTAGGGACTGTAGGGGGTTATGGAGATAGTGAAGGGTGTAGGGACTGTAGTGGTTTGTGGAGATAGTGAGGGGTGTAGGGAATGTAGGGGGTTATGGAGATAGGGAGGGGTGTAGTGAATGTAGGGAGTTATGGAGATAGTGAGAGGTGTACGGACCCTAGGGGTTTGTGGAGATAGTCAGGGGTGTAGGGACTGTAGGGTATATGGAGATAGTAAGGGGTGCAGGGACTGTAGGGTGTCATGGAGATAGTGAGGGGTGTACGGACTCTAGGGGTCTGTCGAGATAGTGGGGGGTGTAATGTCTGTAGGGGGTTATGGAGATAATGAGGGGTGCAGGGACTGTAGGGGTTATGGAGATCGTGAGGAGTGTAGGGACTGTAGGGGTCAGTGGAGATTGTGAGGGGTGTAGGGACTGTGGGGAGTTATGGAGATAGTGAGGGTTGTAGGGAATGTAGGGGATTATGGAGATAGTCAGGGGTGTAGGGTCTGTAGGGGGTTATAGAGATAGTGAGTGCTGTAAGGACTGCAGCGGGTTAATGAGGGTAATGAGGGGTAAAGGGACTGTATGGGGGTTTGTCGAGATAGTGGCGGGTGGTGTAGGGACTGTAGGAGTTTATGCAGATAGTGAGGGGTGTAGGGACTAGGGGATTATATGGAGATAGGTAGGGGTGTACGGGACTGTAGGGGGATATGGAGATAATGAGGGGTGTAGGAACTGTAGGGGATTATACAGTTATTGACGGGTGTAGGGATTGCAGGCGGCTATGGAGATAGTGAAGGGTGTAGGGACTGTAGGGGGTTATAGAAACAGTGAGGGGTGTAGGGTCTGTAGGTGTTTGTGGAGATAGTGGGGCGTGTAGGGTCTTTAGGGGGTTATGGAGATAATGAGGGGTGTAGGGGACTGTAGGGTGTTTGTGGAGTTACTGAGGGGTGCTGAGGACTGTAGGGGGTTAGGGAGATAGTGAGGGGTGTAGGGACTGTAGGGGTTATGGAGATCGTGAGGAGTGTAGGGACTGTAGGGGTCGGTGGAAATAGTGAGGGGTGTAGGGACTGTAGAGGGTTATGGAGATAGTGAGGGTTGTAGGGAATGTAGGGGATTATGGAGATAGTCAGGGGTGTAGGGTCTGTAGGGGGTTATAGAGATAGTGAGTGCTGTAAAGGACTGTAGCGGGTTAATGAGGTAATGAGGGGTAAAGGGACTGTAGGGGGTTTGTCGAGATAGTCGCGGGTGTAGGGACTGTAGGAGTTTATGCAGATAGTGAGGGGTGTAGGGACAAGGGGATTATGGAGATAGGTAGGGGTGTACGGACTGTAGGGGGTTATGGAGATAATGAGGGGTGTAGGGACTGTAAGGGATTATGCAGTTAATGACGGGGTTAGGGACTGTAGGTGGTTATGGAGATAGTGAGGGATTTAGGGACTGTAGGGGGTTATGGAGATAGTGAGAGGTGTAGGGAATGTAGGGGGTTATGGAGATAGTGAGGGGTGTAGGGACTGTAGGGGTTTGTGGAGATAGGGAGGGGTGTACGGACTGTAGCTGGTTATCGAGATAGTGAGGGGTGTGTTGGGACTGTAGGGGGTTATGTACATAGTGAGGGGTGTAGGGGACTGTAGGGGGTTATGGAGATAGTGAGGGGTGTAGGGACTGTAGGGGGTTATGGAGATAGGGAGGGGTGTAGGGAATGTAAGGAGTTATGGAGATAGTGAGAGGTGTACGGACTCTCGGGGTTTGTGGATATCGTAAGGAGTGCAGCGACTGTAGGTGGGTTATGGAGATAGTGAGGGGTGTAGGGAATGTCGGGGTTTATGGAGATAGGGAGGGGTGTACGGACTGTAGCTGGTTATCGAGATAGTGAGGGGTGTTGGGACTGTAGGGGGTTATGGAGATAGGGAGGGGTGTAGGGAATGTAAGGAGTTATGGAGATAGTGAGAGGTGTACGGACTCTCGGGGTTTGTGGATATCGTAAGGAGTGTAGCCACTGTAGGGGATTATGGAGATAGGGAGGGAATAGGTACTGAAGGGGTTTGTGGAGATAGTGAGGGGTGTAGGGACTGTAGGGGGGTATGGAGATAGTGAGCGCTGTAAGGACTGTAGGGGGTTAAGAAAGTGAGGGGGTATAAGGACTGTAGTGGGTATGTCGAGATAGTGGGGGGTGTAGGGGCTGTAGGGGTTTATGCAGATAGTGAGGGGTGTAGGGTCTCTAGGGGATTATGGAGATAGTGAGGGGTGTACGGACTGTAGGGGGTTATGGAGATAGTGAGGAGTTTAAGGACTGTAGGGGGTTATAGAGATAATGAGGGGTGTAGGGACTGCCGGGGGTTACGGAGATAGTGAGTTGTGTAGGGACTGTAGGGGTCTGCGGAGATAGTGAGGGGTGTAGGGACTGTAGGGGGTTATGGAGATAGTGAGGGGTGCAGGGACTGTAGGGGATTATGGAGATAGTCGGCGTTGTAGGGTCTGTAGGGGTTTATAGAGATAGTGAGGTCTGTAAGGACTGTAGGGGGTTAAGGAGATAGTGAGGGGTGTAGGGACTGTAGGGGTTTATAAAGATATTGAGGGGTGTTGGGACTGCAGGGGGTTACGAAGATAGTGAGGTGTGTAGGGTCTGTAGGGTACATGGAGATAGTGAGGGGTGTACGGGCTCTAGGGGTCTGTGGAGTTAGTGAGAGGTGCTAAGACTGTAGGGGGTTGTGGAGATAGTGAGGGGTATAGGGACTGTAGGGGGTTATGGAGGTAATGAGGGGTGTAGGGACTGTAGATGCTTATGGAGATAGTGAGGGGTGTAGGGACTGTAGGGGGTTATTGAGATAGTGAGGGGTGTAGGGACTGTAGGGGGTTATAGAGATAGTGAGGGGTGTAGGGACTGTAGGGGGTTATGGAGATAGTGAGGGGTGCAGGGACTGTAGGGGATTATGGAGATAGTCGGCGTTGTAGGGTCTGTAGGGGTTTATAGAGATAGTGAGGTCTGTAAGGACTGTAGGGGGTTAAGGAGATAGTGAGGGGTGTAGGGACCGTAGGGGTTTATAAAGATAGTGAGGGGTGTAGGGACTGCAGGGGGTTACGGAGATAGTGAGGCGTGTAGGGTCTGTAGGGGTTTGTGGAGATAGTGAGGGGGTGTAGGGACTGTAGGGGGTTATGGAGATAGGGAGGGGTGTAGGGAATGTAAGGAGTTATGGAGATAGTGAGAGGTGTACGGACTCTCGGGGTTTGTGGATATCGTAAGGAGTGTAGCGACTGTAGGGGATTATGGAGATAGGGAGGGAATAGGTACTGAAGGGGTTTGTGGAGATAGTGAGGGGTGTAGGGACTGTAAGGGGTTATGGGGATAGTGAAGGGTGTAGCGACTGTGGGGGGTTATAGAGATAGTCAGGGGTTTAGGGACTGTAGGGGGTGATGGAGATAGTGAGGGGTGTAGGGACTGTAGGGGTTTGTGGAGATAGTGAGGGGTGTAGGGACTGTAGGGGGTTATGGAGATAGGGAAGGGTGTAGGGAATGTAGGGAGTTATGGAGATAGTGAGAGGTGTACGGACTCTAGGGTTTGTGGAGATCATGAGGAGGGCAGGGACTGCAGGGCGTTATGGAGATAGGGAGGGAATAGGGACTGAAGGGGTTTGTGGAGGTAGTGAGGGGTATAGGGACTCTACGGGATAATGGAGATATTGGGGGGTGTAAGGTCTGTCGGAGGTTATGGAGATAATAAGGGGTCTAGGGTCTGCAGCAGATTATGGAAGTAGTGAGGGGTGTAGAGACTGTAGGGAGTTCTCAAGATAGTGAGGGATGTAGGGACTGTAGGGGGTTAAGGAGATAGTGAGGGGCGTAAGGACTGTAGGGGGTTATGGAGATAGGGAGGGAATAGGGACTGAATGGGTTGGTGGAGATAGTGAGGGGTGTGGGGACTGTAGGTCGTTATGGAGATAGTGAGGGGTGTAGGAACTGTAGGGTGTTATAGAGATAGTGAGGGGTGTAGGGACTGTAGGGGGTTATGGAGATTGTGAGGGGTGTAGGGACTGTAGGGGTTATAGAGATAGTGAGGGGTCTAGGGACTGTAGGGGTTTATGGAGATAGTGAGGGGTGTTGGGACTGTAGGGGTTTGTGGAGATAGTGAGGGGTGTAGAGGCTGTAGGGGGTTATGGAGATAGGGATGGTTTTAGGGAATGTAGGGGGTTATGCAGATAGTGAGGGGTGTAGGGACTGTAGGGGGTTATGGAGATAGCGAGGGGTGTAGGGACAGTAGGGGGTTAGGGAATAGTGAGGGGTGTAGGGATTGTAGGGGGTTATGGAGTTAATGAGGGGTTATGGACTGTAGGGGGTTATGGAGACAGTGAGGGGTGTAGGGACTGTAGGGGATTATGGAGATAGTGAGGGGTGTAGGGAATGTAGGGGGTTATGCAGATAGTGAGGGCTGTAGGGACTGTAGGGGATTATGGAGATAGCGAGGGGTGTAGGGACTGTAGGGGTTTGTGGAGATAGGGAGGGGTGTAGTGAATGTAGGGAGTTATGGAGATAGTGAGAGGTGTACGGACCCTAGGGGTTTGTGGAGACAGTCAGGAGTGTAGGGACTGTAGGGTATATGGAGATAGTAAGGGGTGTAGGGACTGTAGGGTGTAATGGAGATAGTGAGGGGTGTACGGACTGTAGGGGTCTGTGGAAATAGTGGGGGGTGTAAGGTCTGTAGGGGGTTATGGAGATAATGAGGGGTGCAGGGACTGTAGGGGTTATGGAGATCGTGAGGAGTGTAGGGACTGTAGGGTTCGGTGGAGATAGTGAGTGGTGTAGGGACTGTAGGGGGTTATGGAGATAGTGAGGGTTGTAGGGAATGTAGGGGATTATGGAGATAGCGAGGGGTGTAGGGACTGTAGGGGTTTGTGGAGATAGTGAGGGGTGTAGGGCATGTTGAGGTTTATGGAGATAGGGAGGGGTGTACGGACTGTAGCTGGTTATCGAGATAGTGAGGGATGTAGGGACTGTAGGGGGTTATGGAGATAGTGAAGGGTGTAGGGACTGTAGTGGTTTGTGGAGATAGTGAGGGGTGTAGTGAATGTAGGGAGTTATGGAGATAGTGAGAGGTGTACGGACTCTAGGGGTTTGTGGAGATAGTGAGGGGCGTAAGGACTGTAGGGGGTTATGGAGATAGGGAGGGAATAGGGACTGAATGGGTTGCTGGAGATAGTGAGGGGTGTGGGGACTGTAGGTCGTTATGGAGATAGTGAGGGGTGTATGAACTGTAGGGTGTTATAGAGATAGTGAGGGGTGTAGGGACTGTAGGGGTTTATGGAGATTGTGAGGGGTGTAGGGACTGTAGGGGTTATAGAGATAGTGAGGGGTCTAGGGACTGTAGGGGTTTATGGAGATAGTGAGGGGTGCAGAGACTGTAGGGTGTTATGGAGGTAGGGATGGTTTTAGGGAATGTAGGGGGTTATGCAAATAGTGAGGGGTGTAGGGACTGTAGGGGGTTATGGAGATAGCGAGGGGTGTAGGGACAGTAGGGGGTTAGGGAATAGTGAGGGGTGTAGGGATTGTAGGGGGTTATGGAGATAATGAGGGGTTATGGACTGTAGGGGGTTATGGAGACAGTGAGGGGTGTAGGGACTGTAGGGGATTATGGAGATAGTGAGGGGTGTAGGGAATGTAGGGGGTTATGCAGATAGTGAGGGCTGTAGGGACTGTAGGGGATTATGGAGATAGCGAGGGGTGTAGGGACTGTAGGGGTTTGTGGAGATAGTGAGGGGTGTAGATCATGTTGAGGTTTATGGAGATAGGGAGGGGTGTACGGACTGTAGCTGGTTATCGACATAGTGAGGGATGTAGGGACTGTAGGGGGTTATGGAGATAGTGAAGGGTGTAGGGACTGTAGTGGTTTGTGGAGATAGTGAGGGGTGTAGGGAATGTAGGGGGTTATGGAGATAGGGAGGGGTGTAGTGAATGTAGGGAGTTATGGAGATAGTGAGAGGTGTACGGACCCTAGGGGTTTGTGGAGATAGTCAGCGGTGTAGGGACTGTAGGGTATATGGAGATAGTAAGGGGTGCAGGGACTGTAGGGTGTCATGGAGATAGTGAGGGGTGTACGGACTCTAGGGGTCTGTGGAGATAGTGGGGGGTGTAATGTCTGTAGGGGGTTATGGAGATAATGAGGGGTGCAGGGACTGTAGGGGTTATGGAGATCGTGGGGTCAGTGGAGATAGTGAGGGGTGTAGGGACTGTGGGGCGTTATGGAGATAGTGAGGGTTGTAGGGAATGTAGGGGATTATGGAGAAAGTCAGGGGTGTAGGGTCTGTAGGGGGTTATAGAGATAGTGAGTGCTGTAAGGACTGCAGCGGGTTAATGAGGTAATGAGGGGTAAAGGGACTCTAGGGGGTTTGTCGAGATAGTGGCGGGTGTAGGGACTGTAGGAGTTTATGCAGATAGTGAGGGGTGTAGGGACTAGGGGATTATGGAGATAGGTAGGGGTGTACGGACTGTAGGGGGATATGGAGATAATGAGGGGTGTAGGAACTGTAGGGGATTATACAGTTATTGACGGGGGTAGGGATTGCAGGCGGCTATGGAGATAGTGAAGGGTGTAGGGACTGTAGGGGGTTATAGAAACAGTGAGGGGTGTAGGGTCTGTAGGTGTTTGTGGAGATAGTGGGGCGTGTAGGGTCTTTAGGGGGTTATGGAGATAATGAGGGGTGTAGGGACTGTAGGGGTTTGTGGAGTTACTGAGGGGTGCTGAGACTGTAGGGGGTTAGGGAGATAGTGAGGGGTGTAGGGACTGTAGGGGTTATGGAGATCGTGAGGAGTGTAGGGACTGTAGGGGTCGGTGGAGATAGTGAGGGGTGTAGGGACTGTAGGGGTCGGTGGAGATAGTGAGGGGTGTAGGGACTGTAGAGGGTTATGGAGATAGTGAGGGTTCTAGGGAATGTAGGGGATTATGGAGATAGTCAGGGGTGTAGGGTCTGTAGGGGGTTATAGAGATAGTGAGTGCTGTAAGGACTGCAGCGGGTTAATGAGGTAATGAGGGGTAAAGGGACTGTAGGGGGTTTGTCGAGATAGTCGCGGGTGTAGGGACTGTAGGAGTTTATGCAGATAGTGAGGGGTGTAGGGACAAGGGGATTATGGAGATAGGTAGGGGTGTACGGACTGTAGGGGGTTTGTCGAGATAGTGGGGTGTGTAGGGACTGTAGGGGTTTATGGAGATAGTGAGTGGTGTAGGGACTGTAGGGGATTATACAGTTAGTGACTGGGGTAGAGACTGCAGGCGGTTATGGAGATAGTGAAGTGTGTAGGGACTGTAGGGGGTTATAGAAATAGTGAGGGGTGTACGGACTGTAGGGGGTTATGGAGATAATGAGGGGTGTAGGGACTGTAAGGGATTATGCAGTTAATGACGGGGTTAGGGACTGTAGGTGGTTATGGAGATAGTGAGGGGTTTAGGGACTGTAGGGGGTTATGGAGATAGTGAGAGGTGTAGGGAATGTAGGGGGTTATGGAGATAGTGAGGGGTGTAGGGACTGTAGGGGTTTGTGGAGATAGGGAGGGGTGTACGGACTGTAGCTGGTTATCGAGATAGTGAGGGGTGTTGGGACTGTAGGGGGTTATGTACATAGTGAGGGGTGTAGGGACTGTAGAGGTTTGTGGAGATAGTGAGGGGTGTAGGGACTGTAGGGGGTTATGGAGATAGGGAGGGGTGTAGGGAATGTAAGGAGTTATGGAGATAGTGAGAGGTGTACGGACTCTCGGGGTTTGTGGATATCGTAAGGAGTGCAGCGACTGTAGGGGGTTATGTAGATAGTGAGGGGTGTAGGGAATGTCGGGGTTTATGGAGATAGGGAGGGGTGTACGGACTGTAGCTGGTTATCGAGATAGTGAGGGGTGTTGGGACTGTAGGGGGTTATGGAGATAGGGAGGGGTGTAGGGAATGTAAGGAGTTATGGAGGTAGTGAGAGGTGTACGGACTATCGGGGTTTGTGGATATCGTAAGGAGTGTAGCGACTGTAGGGGGTTATGGAGATAGGGAGGGAATAGGTACTGAAGGGGTTTGTGGAGATAGTGAGGGGTGTAGGGACTGTAGGGGGTTATGGAGATAGTGAGCGCTGTAAGGAATGTAGGGGGTTAAGAAAGTGAGGGGTATAAGGACTGTAGTGGGTATGTCGAGATAGTGGGGGGTGTAGGGGCTGTAGGGGTTTATGCAGATAGTGAGGGGTGTAGGGTCTCTAGGGGATTATGGAGATAGTGAGGGGTGTACGGACTGTAGGGGGTTATGGAGATAGTGAGGAGTTTAAGGACTGTAGGGGGTTATAGAGATAATGAGGGGTGTAGGGACTGCCGGGGGTTACGGAGATAGTGAGTTGTGTAGGGACTGTAGGGGTCTGCGGAGATAGTGAGGGGTGTAGGGACTGTAGGGGTTTATGGAGATAGTGAGGGGTGCAGGGACTGTAGGGGATTATGGAGATAGTCGGCGTTGTAGGGTCTGTATGGGTTTATAGAGATAGTGAGGTCTGTAAGGACTGTAGGGGGTTAAGGAGATAGTGAGGGGTGTAGGGACTGCAGGGGGTTACGAAGATAGTGAGGTGTGTAGGGTCTGTAGGGTACATGGAGATAGTGACGGGTGTACGGGCTCTAGGGGTCTGTGGAGTTAGTGAGAGGTGCTAAGACTGTAGGGGGTTGGGGAGATAGTGAGGGGTATAGGGACTGTAGGGGTTATGGAGGTAATGAGGGGTGTAGGGACTGTAGATGCTTATGGAGATAGTGAGGGGTGTAGGGACTGTAGGGGGTTATTGAGATAGTGAGGGGTGTAGGGACTGTAGGGGGTTCAGGAGATAGTGAGGGGCATAGGGACTGTAGGGGGTTTGTCGAGATAGTGGGGTGTGTAGGGACTGTAGGGGTTTATGGAGATAATGAGTGGTGTAGGGACTGTAGGGGATTATACAGTTAGTGACTGGGGTAGGGACTGCAGGCGGCTATGGAGATAGTGAAGTGTGTAGGGACTGTAGGGGGTTATATTAATAGTGAGGGGTGTAGGGACTGTAGGGGGTTATGGAGATAGTGAGGGGTGCAGGGACTGTAGTGGTTTGTGGAGATAGTAAGGAGTGTAGGGAATGTAGGGGTTTATGGAGATAGGGAGGGGTGTACGGACTGTAGCTGGTTATCGAGATAGTGTGGGGTGTAGGGACTGTAGAGGGTTATGGAGATAGTGGGGGGTGTAGGGACTGTAGGGGTTTGTGGAGATAGTGAGGGGTGTAGGGACTGTAGGGGGTTATGGAGATAGGGAGGGGTGTAGGGAATGTAAGGAGTTATGGAGATAGTGAGAGGAGTACGGACTCTCGGGGTTTGCGGATATCGTAAGTAGTGTAGCGACTGTAGGGGGTTATGCAGATAGGGTAGGAATAGGTACTGAAGGGGTTTGTGGAGATAGTGAGGGGTGTAGGGACTGTAGGGGGTTATGGAGATAGTGAGGGCTGTAAGGACTGTAGGGGGTTAAGAAAATGAGGGGTATAAGGACTGTAGTGGGTATGTCGAGATAGTGGGGGGTTTAGGGGCTGTAGGGGTTTATGCAGATAGTGAGGGGTGAAGGGACTCGAGGGGATTATGGAGATAGTGAGGGGTGTACGGACTGTAGGGGGTTATGGAGATAGTGAGGAGTTTAAGGACTGTAGGGGGTTATAGAGATAATGAGGGGTGTAGGGACTGTAGGGCTTTATAGTGTTAGTGAGGGTTGTAGGGACTGCCGGGGGTTACGGAGATAGAGAGTTGTGTAGGGACTGTAGGGGTCTGTGGAGATAGTGAGGGGTGTAGGGACTGTAGGGGGTTATGGAGGTAATGAGGGGTGTAGGGACTGTAGATGGTTATGGAGATAGTGAGGGGTGTAGGGACTGTAGGGGGTTATTGAGATAGTGAGGGGTGTAGGGACTGTAGGGGGTTATAGAGATAGTGAGGGGTGTACGGACTGTAGGGGTTTGCGGAGATAGTAAGGGGTGTAGGGACTGCAGGGGGTTACGGAGATATTTCGGTGTGTAGGGACTGTAGGGTATCTGCAGATACTAAGGGGTGTACGGACTGTAGGGGGTCATGGAGATTGTGAGGGGTGTACGGACTGTTGGGGTCTGTGGAGATAGTGGGGGGTGTAAGGTCTGTAGGGGGTTATGGAGATAATGAGGGGTGCAGGGACTGTAGGGGTTATGGAGATCGTGAGGGGTGTAGGGATTGTAGGGGTCGGTGGAGATAGTGAGGGGTGTAGGGACTGTAGGGGGTTATGGAGATAGTGAGGGCTGTAAGGACTGTCGCGGGTTAATGAGGTAGTGAGGGGTGTAGGGACTGTAGGGGGTTTATCGAGATACTGGCGGGTGTAGGGACTGTAGGTGTATATGGAGATAGTGAGGGGTGTAGGGTCTCTAGGGGATTATGGAGATAGGTAGGGGTGTACGGACTGTAGGGGGTTATGGAGATAATGAGGGATGTTGGGACTGTAGGGGTTATGGAGATCGTGAGGGGTGTACGGACTGTTGGGGTCTGTGGAGATAGTGGGGGGTGTAAGGTCTGTAGGCAGTTATGGAGATAGTGAGGGGTTTAGGGACCGTAGGCGGTTATGGAGATAGTGAGGGGTTTAGGGAATGTAGGGGGTTATGCAGATAGTGAGGGGTGTAGGGACTGTAGGGGGTTATGGAGATTGTGAGGGGTGTAGGGACTGTAGTGGTTTGTGGAGATAGTCAGGGGTGTAGGGACTGTAGGGGTTATGGAGATAGGGAGGGGTGTAGGGAATGTAGGGAGTTATGGAGATAGTGAGAGGTGTACGTTCTCTCGGGGTTTGTGGATATTGTAAGGAGTGTAGGGACTGTAGGGGGTTATGGAGATAGGGAGGGAATAGGTACTGAAGGGGTTTGTGGAGATAGTGAGGGTGTAGGGACTGTAGGGGATGATGGAGATAGTGAGGGTGTAAGGACTGTAGGGGGTTAAGAAAGTGAGGGGTATAGGGACTGTAGTGGGTATGTCGAGATAGTGGGGGGTGTAGGGGTGTAGGGGTTTATGCAGATAGAGAGGGGTGTAGGGACTCTAGGGGTTTATGGAGATAGTGAGGGATGTACGGACTGTAGGGGGTTATGGAGACAATGAGGGGTGTAGGGACTGTAGGGGATTATGCAGTTTGTGACGGGGGTAGGGACTGTAGGCGGTTATGGAGATAGTGAGGAGTTTAGGGACTGTAGAGGGTTATGGAGATAATGAGGGGTCTAGGGACTGTAGGGCTTAATAGATATAGTGAGGGGTGTAGGGACTGCCGGGGGTTACGGAGATAGTTAGTTGTGTAGGGACTGTAGGGGTCTGCGGAGTTAGTGAGGGGTGCAGGGACTGTAGGGGATTATGGAGATAGTAAGGGGTGTACGGACTGTAGGGGGTCATGGAGATTGTGAGGGGTGTACGGACTGTTGGGGTCTGTGGAGATAGTGGGGGCTGTAAGGTCTGTAGGGGTTATGGAGATAATGAGGGGTGCAGGGACTGTAGGGGTTATGGAGATCGTGAGGGGTGTAGGGACTGTAGGGGTCGGTGGAGATAGTGAGGGGTGTAGGGACTGTAGGGGGTTATGGAGGTAGTGAGGGTTGTAGGGACTGTAGGGGATTATGGAGATAGTCAGGGGTGTAGGGTCTGTAGGGGGTTATAGAGATAGTGAGGGCTGTAAGGACTGTAGCGGGTTAATGAGGTAGTGAGGGGTGTAGGGACTGTAGGGGGTTTGTCGAGATACTGGCGGGTGTAGGGACTGTAGGTGTTTATGGAGATAGTGAGGGGTGTATTGACTCTAGGGGATTATGGAGATAGGTAGGGGTGTACGGACTGTAGGGGGTTATGGAGATAATGAGGGATGTAGGGACTGTAGGGGATTATGCAGTTAGTGACGGGGTTAGGGACTGTAGGTGGTTATGGAGATAGTGAGGGGTTTAGGGACTGTAGGCGGTTATGGAGATAGTGAGGGGTTTAGGGAATGTAGGGGGTTATGCAGATAGTGAGGGATGTAGGGACTGTAGGAGGTTATGGAGATAGTGAGGGGTGTAGGGACTCTAGTGGTTTGTGGAGATAGTGAGGAGTGTAGGGAATGTAGGGGTTTATGGAGATAGGGAGGGGTGTACGGACTGTAGCTGGTTATCGAGATAGTGAGGGGTGTAGGGACTGTAGGGGGTTATGGAGTCAGTGGGGGGTGTAGGGACTGTAGGGGTTTATGGAGATAGTGAGGGGTGTAGGGACTGTAGGGGTTATGGAGACAGGGAGGGGTGTAGGGAATGTAGGGAGGTATGGGGATAGTGAGAGGTGTACGGACTCTCGGGGTTTGTGGATATCGTAAGGAGTGTAGGGACTGTAGGGGGTTATGGAGATAGGGAGGGAATAGGTACTGAAGGGGTTTGTGGAGATAGTGAGGTGTGTAGGGACTGCAGGGGGATACGGAGATAGTGAGGTGTGTAGGAACTGTAGGGTATATGGAGATAGTGGGGGGTGTAGGGTCTGTAGGGTATTATGAAGATAATGACGGGTGTAGGGACTGTAGGGTTTTGTGGAGATATTGAGGGGTTTAGGGACTGTAGGTGGTTATAGCTACAGTGAGGGGTACAGGGACTATAGGGGTTTGTGGAGTTAGTGAGGGGTGTAGGGACTGTAGGGGGTTATGGAGATAGTGAGGGGTGTAGGGACTGTAGGCGGTTATGGAGATAGTGAGGGGTGTAGGGACTATAGGGGGTCATAGAGATAGTGAGTGGTGTCGGGACTGCAGGGGTTTGCGGAGATAGTGAGGTGCATAGGATCTGTAGGGGGTTATGGATATAGGGAGGGAATAGGGACTGAATGGGTTGGTGGAGATAGTGAGGGGTGTGGGGACTGTAGGGGGTATGGAGATACTAAGGGGTGTAGAGAATGTAGTGGGTTATGCAGATAGTGAGGAGTGCAGGGACTGTAGGGGGTTATGGAGATAGTGAGGGGTGTAAGGACTGCCGGGGGTTACGGAAATAGTGAGTTGTGTAGGGATTGTAGGGGTCTGCGGAGATAGTGAGGGGTGTAGGGACTGTAGGGGATTATGGAGATAGTGAGGTGGTGCAGGGACTGTAGGGGATTATGGAGATAGTCAGGGTTGTAGGGTCTGTATGGCGTTATAGTGATAGTGAGGTCTTTAAGGACTATAGGGCGTTAAGGAGATAGTGAGGGGTGTAGGGACTGTAGGGGTTTCTAAAGATATTGAGGGGTGTAGGGACTGCAGGGGGTTACGGAGATAGTGAGGTGTGTAGGGTCTGTAGGGTACATGGAGATAGTGAGGGGTGTACGGGCTGTAGGGGTCTGTGGAGTTAGTGAGGGGTGCTAAGACTGTAGGGGGTTAGGGAGATAGTGAGGGGTATAGGGACTGTAGGGGGTTATGGAGATACTGAGGGTTGTAGGGACTGTAGGGGATTATGGAGATAGTCAGGAGTGTAGGGTCTGTAGGGGGTTATAGAGATAGTGAGGGCTGTAAGGACTGTAGCGGGTTAATGAGGTAGTGAGGGGTGTAGGGACTGTAGGGGGTTTGTTGAGATACTAGCGGGTGTATGGACTGTAGGTGTATATGGAGATAGTTAGGGGTGTAGGGACTCTAGGGGATTATGGAGATAGGTAGGGGTTTACGGACTGTAGGGGGTTATGGAGATAATGAGGGATGTAGGGACTCTAGGGGATTATGCAGTTAGTGACGGGGGTAGGGACTGTAGGCGGTTATGGAGATAGTGAGGAGTTTAGGGACTGTAGGGGGTTATGGAGATAATGAGGGGTGTAGGGACTGTAGGGCTTTATAGAAATAGTGAGGGGTGTAGGGACTGCCGGGGGTTACGGAGATAGTGAGTTGTGTAGCGACTGTAGGGGTCTGCGGAGATAGTGAGGGGTGTAGGGACTGTTGGGGGTTATGGAGATAGTGAGGGGTGCAGGGACTGTAGGGGATTATGGAGATAGTCAGGGTTGTAGGGTCTGTATGGGGTTATAGAGATAGTGAGGTCTGTAAGGACATTAGGGGGTTAAGGAGATAGTGAGGGGTGTAGGGACTGTAGGGGTTTATAGAGATAGTGAGGGGTGTAGGGACCGCAGGGGGTTACGGAGATAGTGAGGTGTGTAGGGACAGTAGGGTATATGGAGATAGTGAGGGGTGTAGGGACTGTATGGTTTCATGGAGATAGTGAGGTGTGTACGGACTGTAGGGGTCTGTGGAGATAGTGGGGGGTGTGGGGGGTGTAGGGTCTGTAGGGTGTTATGGAGATAATGACGGGTGTAGGGACTGTAGGGGTTTGTGGAGATATTGAGGGGTTCAGGGACCGTAGGTGGTTATAGCTATAGTGAGGGGTACAGGGACTATAGGGGTTTGTGGAGATATTGAGGGGTTTAGGGACCGTAGGTGGTTATAGCTATAGTGAGGGGTATAGGGACTATAGGGGTTTGTGGAGTTGGTGAGGGGTGCTAAGACTGTAGGGGGTTAGGGAGATAGTGAGGGGTGTAGGGACTGTAGGGGGTTATGGAGATAGTGAGTGCTGTAAGGACTGTAGCGGGTTAATGAGGTCGTGAGGGGTGTAGGGACTGTAGGGGGTTTGTCAAGATAGTAGCGGGTGTAGGGACTGTAGGCGTTTATGGAGATAGTGAGGGGTGTAGGGACTCTAGGAGATTATGGAGATAGGTAGGGGTGTACGGACTGTAGGGGTTTATGGATTTAATGAGGGGTGTAGAGACTGTAAGGGATTATGCAGTTAGTGATGGGGTTAGGGACTGTAGGTGGTTATGGAGATAGTGAGGGGTTTAGGGACTGTAGGGGGTTATGGAGATAATGAGGGGTGTCGGGACTCTAGGGGATTATAGAGTTATTGACGGGGGTAGGGATTGCAGGAGGCTATGGAGATAGTGAAGGGTGTAGGGACTGTAGGGGGTTATCGAAACAGTGAGGGGTGTAGGGTCTGTAGGTGTTTGTGGAGATAGTGGGGCGTGTAGGGTCTTTAGGGGTTTATGGAGATAATGAGGGGTGTAGGGACTGTAGGGGTTTGTGGAGATAATGAGGGGTGTAGGGACTGTAGGGGGTTATAGCTATAGTGAGGGGTGTATGGACTGTAGGGGTTTGTGGAGATAGTGAGGGGTATAGGGAATGTAGGGGTTTATGGAGATAGGGAGGGGTGTACGGACTGTAGCTGGTTATCGAGATAGTGAGGGGTGTTGGGACTGTAGGGGGTTATGGAGATAGTGAGGGGTGTAGGGACTGTAGGGGTTTGTGGAGATAGTGAGGGGTGTAGGGACTGTAGGGGATTATGGAGATAGGTAGGGGTGTAGGGAACGTAAGGAGTTATGGAGATAGTGAGAGGTGTACGGACTCTCGGGGTTTGTGGATATCGTAAGGAGTGTAGCGACTGTAGGGGGTTATGGAGATAGGGAGGGAATAGGTACTGAAGGTGTTTGTGGAGATAGTGAGGGGTGTAGGGACTGTAGGGGGTTATGGAGATAGTGAGGGCTGTAAGGACTGTAGGGGGTTAAGAAAGTGAGGGGTATATGGACTGTAGTGGGTATGTCGAGATAGTGGGGGGTGTAGGGGCTGTAGGGGTTTATGCAGATAGTGAGGGGTGTAGGGACTCTAGGGGATTATGGAGATAGTGAGGGGTGTACGGACTGTAGGGGGTTATGGAGATAATGGGGGTGTAGGGACTGCAGGGAATTATGCAGTTTGTGACGGGGGTAGGGACTGTAGGCGGTTATGGAGATAGTGAGGAGTTTAGGGACTGTAGGGAGTTATAGAGATAATGAGGGGTGTAGGGACTGTAGGGCTTTATAGAGATAGTGAGGGGTGTAGGGACTGCCCGGGGTTACGGAAATAGTGAGTTGTTTAGGGACTGTAGGGGTCTGCGGAGATAGTGAGTGGTGTAGGGACTGTAGGGGGTTATGGAGATAGTGAAGTGTGCAGGGACTGTAGGGGATTATGGAGATAGTCAGGGTTGTAGGATCTGTATGGGGTTATAGAGATAGTGAGGTCTGTAAGGACCGTAGAGGGTTAAGGAGATAGTGAGGGGTGTAGGGACTGTCGGGGTTTATAAAGATATTGAGGGGTGCAGGGACTGCAGGGGGTTACGAAGATAGTGAGGTGTGTAGGGTCTGTAGGGTACATGGAGATAGTTAGGGGTGTACGGGCTGTAGGGGTCTGTGGAGTTGGTGAGGGGTGCTAAGACTGTAGGTGGTTAGGGAGATAGTGAGGGGTATAGGGACTGTAGGGGGTTATGGAGGTAATGAGGGGTGTAGGGACTGTAGATGGTTATGGAGATAGTGAGGGGTGTAGGGACTGTAGGGGGTTATTGAGATAGTAAGGGGTGTAGGGACTGCAGGGGGTTACGGAGATATTTATGTGTGTAGGGACTGTAGGGTATATGCAGATAGTAAGCGGTGTAGGGACTGTAGGGGGTCATGGAGATTGTGAGTGGTGTACGGACTGTTGGGGTCTGTGGAGATAGTGGGGGGTGTAAGGTCTGTAGGGGGTTATGGAGATAATGAGGGGTGCAGGGACTGTAGGGGTTATGGAGATCGTGAGGGGTGTAGGGACTGTAGGGGGTTATGGAGATAGTGAGGGTTGTAGGGACTGTAGGAGATTATGGAGATAGTCAGGGGTGTAGGGTCTGTAGGGGGTTATAGAGATAGTGAGGGCTGTAAGGACTGTAGCGGGTTAATGAGTTAGTGAGGGGTGTAGGGACTGTAGGGGGTTTGTCGAGATACTGGCGGGTGTAGGGACTGTAGGTGTATATGGAGATAGTTAGGGGTGTAGGGACTCTAGGGGATTATGGAGATTGGTAGGGGTGTACGGACTGTAGGGGTTTATGGAGATAATGAGGGATGTAGGGACTGTAGGGGATTATGCAGTTAGTGACGGGGGTAGGGACTGTAGGGGATTATGGAGATATTGAGGGGTGTACGGACTGTAGGGGGTTATGGAGACAATGAGGGGTGTAGGGACTGTAGGGGATTATGCAGTTTGTGACGGGGGTAGGGACTGTAAGCGGTTATGGAGATAGTGAGGAGTTTAGGGACTGTAGAGGGTTATGGAGAAAATGAGGGGTGTAGGGACTGTAGGGCTTTATAGAGATAGTAAGGGGTATAGGGACAGCCGGGGGTTACGGAGATAGTGAGTTGTGTAGGGACTGTAGGGGTCTGCGGAGATAGTGAGGGGTGTAGGGACTGTAGGGGGTTATGGAGATAGTGAGGGGTGCAGGGACTGTAGGGGATTATGGAGATAGTCAGGGTTGTAGGGTCTGTATGGGGTTATAGAGATAGTGAGGTGTGTAGGGACTGTAGGTTATATGGAGATAGTGAGGGGTGTAGGGACTGTAGGGGGTCATGGAGATAATGACGGGTGTAGGGACTGCAGGGGGATTCGGAGATAGTGAGGGGTGTAGGGACTGTAGGGGGTTATGGAGATAGTGAGGGGTGCAAGGACTGTAGGGGATTATGGAGATAGTCAGGGTTGTAGGGTCTGTATGGGGTTATAGAGATAGTGAGGTGTGTAGGGACTGTAGGTTATATGGAGATAGTGGGGGGTGTAGGGTCTGTAGGGCGTTATGGAGATAATGACGGTTGTAGGGACTGTAGGGGTTTGTGGAGATATTGAGGGGTTTAGGGACTGTAGGTGGTTATAGCTATAGTGAGGGGTATAGGGACTATAGGGGTTTGTGGAGTTAGTGAGTGGTGCTAAGACTGTAGGGGGTTAGGGAGATAGTGAGGGGTGTAGGGACTGTAGGGGGTTATTGAGGGAATGAGGGGTCTAGGGACTGTAGGGGGTTATGGAGATAGTGAGGGGTGTAGGGACTGTAGGGGGTTATGGAGATAGTGAGGGATGTAGGGCCGAAAGGGGGTCATAGAGATAGTGAGTGGTGTAGGGACTGTAGGGGTTTGCGGAGATAGTGAGGTGTGTAGGGACTGTAGGGGGTTATGGATATAGGGAGGGAATAGGGACTGAATGGATTGGTGGAGATAGTGAGGGGTGTGGGGACTGTAGGGGGTATGGAGATACTAAGGGGTGTAGAGAATGTAGTGGTTTATGCAGATAGTGAGGGGTGCAGTGACTGTAGGGGGTTATGGAGATAGTGAGGGGTGTAGGGACTGTAGGGGTTATAGAGATAGTGAGGGGTGTAGGGAATGTTGGGGTTTATGGAGATAGGGAGGGGTGTATGGACTGTAGCTGGTTATCGAGATAGTGAGAGGTGTAAGGACTGTAGGGGTTTGTGGAGATAGTGAGGGGTGTAGGGACTGTAGGGGTTTGTGGAGATAGTGAGGGGTTTAGGGACTGTAGGGCGTAATGGAGATTGTGAGGAGTGTAGGGACTGTAGGGGTTATAGAGATAGTGAGGGGTCTAGGGACTGTAGGGGGTTATGGTGATACTGAGGGGTATAGGGACTGTAGGGGGTCATGGAGATAGTGAGGGGTGTAGGGACTGTAGGGGGTTAGGGAATAGTGAGGGGTGCAGGGACTGCAGGGGTTATGGAGATCGTGAGGGGTGTAGGGACTGTATGGGTCGGTGGAGATAGTGAAGGGTGTAGGGACTTTAGGGGGTTATGGAGATAGTGAGGGTTGTAGGGACTGTAGGGGATTATGGAGATTGTCAGGGGTGTAGGGTCTGTAGGGGTTTATAGAGATAGTGAGTGCTGTAAGGACTGTAGCGGGTTAATGAGGTAGTGAGGGGTGTAGGGACTGTAGGGGGTTTGTCGAGATAGTGGCGGGTGTAGGGACTGTAGGCGTTTATGGAGACAGTGAGGGGTGTAGGGACTCTAGGGGATTATGGAGATAGGTAGGGGTGTACGGACTGTAGGGGGTTATGGATTTAATGAGGGGTGTAGGGACTGTAAGGGATTATGCAGTTAGTGACGGGGTTAGGGACTGTAGGTGGTTATGGAGAATGTGAGGGGTTTAGGGACTGTAGGGGGTTATGGAGATAATGAGGGATGTAGGGACTGCAGGGGATTATACAGGTATTGACGGGGGTAGGGATTGCAGGCGGCTATGGAGATAGTGAAGGGTGTATGGACTGTAGGGGGTTATAGAAACAGTGAGGGGTGTAGGGTCTGTAGGTGTTTGTGGAGATAGTGGGGCATGTAGGGTCTTCAGGGGGTTATAGCGATAGTGTGGGGTGTAGGGACTGTAGGGGATGGTGGAGTTACTGGGGGGTGCTGAGACTGTAGGGGGTTAGGGAGATAGTGAGGGGTGTAGGGGCTGTAGGGGTTTATAGAGAGAGTGAGGGGTGTAGGGACTGTAGGGGTTTGTGGAGATAGTGAGGGGTGTAGGGAATGTAGGGGTTTATGGAGATAGGGACGGGTGTACGGACTGTAGCTGGTTATCGAGATAGTGAGGGGTGTTGGGACTGTAGGGGGTTATGGAGATAGTGAGGGGTGTAGGGACTGTAGGGGTTTGTGGAGATAGTGAGGGGTGTAGGGACTGTAGGGGGTTATGGAGATAGGGAGGGGTGTAGGGAATGTAAGGAGTTATGGAGATAGTGAGAGGTGTACGGACTCTCGGGGTTTGTGGATATCGTAAGGAGTGTAGCGACTGCAGGGGGTTATGGAGATAGGGAGTGAATAGGTACTGAAGGGGTTTGTGGAGATAGTGAGGGGTGTAGGGACTGTAGGGGGTTATGGAGATTTTGAGGGCTGTAAGGACTGTAGGGGGTTAAGAAAGTGAGGGGTATAGGGACTGTAGTGGGTATGTCGAGATAGTGGGGGGTGTAGGGGCTGTAGGGGTTTATGCAGATAGTGAGGGGTGTAGGGACTCTAGGGGATTATGGAGATAGTGAGGGCTGTACGGACTGTAGGGGGTTATGGAGATAATGGGGGTGTAGGGACTGTAGGGGATTATGCAGTTTGTGACGGGGGTTGGGACTGTAGGCGGTTATGGAGATAGTGAGGAGTTTAGGGACTGTAGGAGTTTATAGAGATAATATGGGGTGTAGGGACTGTAGGGCTTTATAGAGATAGTGAGGGGTGTAGGGACTGGGGGTTACGGAAATAGTGAGTTGTGTAGGGACTGTAGGGGTCTGCGGAGATAGTGAGGGGTGTAGGGACTGAAGTGGTTTATGGAGATAGTGAAGGGTGCAGGGACTGTAGGGGATTATGCAGATACTCAGGGTTGTAGGGTCTGTATGGGGTTATAGAGATAGTGAGATCTGTAAGGACTGTAGCATGTTAAGGAGATAGTGAGGGGTGTAGGGACTGTAGGGGGTTATGGAGATAGTGAGGGGTGTAGGGACTGTAGGGGATTATGGAGATAGTCAGGGTTGTAGGATCTGTATGGGGTTATAGAGATAGTGAGGTCTGTAAGGACCGTAGAGGGTTAAGGAGATAGTGAGGGGTGTAGGGACTGTAGGGGTTTATAAAGATATTGAGGGGTGTAGGGACTGCAGGGGGTTACGGAGATAGTGAGGTGTGTAGGGTCTGTAGGGTACATGGAGATAGTGAGGGGTGTACGGGCTGTAGGGGTCTGTGGAGTTAGTGAGGGGTGCTAAGACTGTAGGGGGTTAGGGAGATAGTGACGGGTATGGGGCCTGTAGGGGGTTATGGAGGTAATGAGAGGTGTAGGGACTGTAGATGGTTATGGAGATAGTGAGGGGTGTAGGGACTGTAGGGGGTTATTGAGAAAGTGAGGGGTGTAGGGACTGTAGGGGTCTGCGGAGATAGTGAGGGGTGTAGGGACTGTAGGGGGTTATGGAGATATTTAGGTGTGTAGGGACTGTAGGGTATATGCAGATAGTAAGGGGTGTAGGGACTGTAGGGGGTCATGGAGATTGTGAGTGGTGTACGGACTGTTGGGGTCTGTGGAGATAGTGGCGGGTGTAAGGTCTGTAGGGGGTTATGGAGATAATGAGGGGTGCAGGGACTGTAGGGGTTATGGAGATCGTGAGGGGTGTAGGGACTGTAGGGGTCGGTGGAGATACTGAGGGGTGTAGGGACTGTAGGGGGTTATGGAGATAGTGAGGGTTGTAGGGACTGTAGGGGGTTATGGAAATAGTGAGGGGTGTAGGGACTGTAGGCGGTTATGGAGATAGTGAGGGGTGTAGGGACTGAAGGGGGTCATAGAGATAGTGAGTGGTGTAGGGACTGCAGGGGTTTGCGGAGATAGTGAGGTGCGTAGGATCTATAGGGGGTTATGGATATAGCGAGGGAATAGGGACTGAATGGGTTGGTGGAGATAGTGAGGGGTGTGGGGACTGTAGGGTGTATGGAGATACTAAGGGGTGTAGAGAATGTACTGGGTTATGCAGATAGTGAGGGGTGCAGGGACTGTAGGGGGTTATGGAAATAGTGAGGGGTGTAGGGACTGCCGGGGGTTACGGAAATAGTGAGTTGTGTAGGGACTGTAGGGGTCTGCGGAGATAGTGAGGGGTGTAGGGACTGTAGGGGGTTATGGAGATAGTGAGGGGTGCAGGGACTGTAGGGGATTATGGAGATAGTGCGGGTTGTAGGGTTTGTATGGCGTTATAGAGATAGTGAGGTCTGTAAGGACTGTAGGGGGTTAAGGAGATAGTGAGGGGTGTAGGGATTGTAGGGGTTTATAAAGATATTGAGGGGTGTAGGGACTGCAGGGGGTTACGGAGATAGTGAGGGATGTACGGGCTGTAGGGGTCTGTGGAGTTAGTGAGGGGTGCTAAGACTGTAGGGGGTTAGGGAGATAGTGAGGGGTATAGGGACTGTAGGGGGTTATGGAGATTGTGAGGGGTGTACAGACTGTTGGGGTCTGTGGAGATAGTGGGGGGTGTAAGGTCTGTAGGGGGTTATGGAGATCGTGAGGGGTGTAGTGTCTGTAGGGTACATGGAGGATAGTAGTGTCTGTAGGGTACATGGAGGGATAGTAGTGTCTGTAGGGTACATGGAGATAGTGAGGGATGTACGGGCTGTAGGGGTCTGTGGAGTTAGTGAGGGGTGCTAAGACTGTAGGGGGTTAGGGAGATAGTGAGGGGTATAGGGACTGTAGGGGGTTATGGAGATTGTGAGGGGTGTACAGACTGTTGGGGTCTGTGGAGATAGTGGGGGGTGTAAGGTCTGTAGGGGGTTATGGAGATCGTGAGGGGTGTAGGGACTGTAGGGGTTTGTGGAGATTGTGAGGGGTGTAGGGAATGTAGGGGTCTGTGGAGATAGGGAGGGGTGTACGGACTGTAGCTGGTTATCGAGATAGTGAGGGGTGTTGGGACTGTAGGGGGTTATGGAGATAGTGAGGAGTGTAGGGAATCTAGGGGTTTGTGGAGATAGTGAGGGGTGTAGGGACTGTAGGGGGTTATGGCGATAGGGAGGGGTATAGGGAATGTAAGGAGTTATGGAGATAGTGAGAGGTGTACGGACTCTCGGGGTTTGTGGATATCGTAAGGAGTGTAGCGACCGTAGGGGGTTATGGAGATAGGGAGGGAATAGGTACTGAAGGGGTTTGTGGAGATAGTGAAGGGTGTAGGGACTGTAGGGGGTTATGGAGATAGTGAGGGCTGTAAGGACTGTAGGGGGTAAAGAAAGTGAGGGGTATAGGGACTGTAGTGGGTATGTCGAGATAGTGGGGGGTGTAGGGGCTGTAGCGGTTTATGCAGATAGTGAGGGGTGTAGGGACTGTAGGCGGTTATGGAGATAGTGAGGGGTGTAGGGACTGAAGGGGGTCATAGAGATAGTGAGTGGTGTAGGGACTGCAGGGGTTTGCGGAGATAGTGAGGTGCGTAGGATCTGTAGGGGGTTATGGATATAGCGAGGGAATAGGGACTGAATGGGTTGGTGGAGATAGTGAGGGGTGTGGGGACTGTAGGGTGTATGGAGATACTAAGGGGTGCAGAGAATGTAGTGGGTTATGCAGATAGTGAGAGGTGTAGGGACTGCCGGGGGTTACGGAAATAGTGAGTTGTGTGGGGACTGTAGGGGTCTGCAGAGATAGTGAGGGGTGTAGGGACTCTAGGGGGTTATGGAGATAGTGAGGGGTGCAGGGACTGTAGGGGATTATGGAGATAGTGCGGTTTGTAGGGTCTGTATGGCGTTATAGAGATAGTGAGGTCTGTAAGGACTGTAGCATGTTAAGGAGATAGTGAGGGGTGTAGGGACTGTAGGGGTTTATAAAGATATTGAGGGGTGTAGGGACTGCAGGGGGTTACGGAGATAGTGAGGTGTGTAGGGTCTGTAGGGTACATGGAGATAGTGAGGGGTGTACGGGCTGTAGGGGTCTGTGGAGTTAGTGAGGGGTGCTAAGACTGTAGGGGGTTAGGGAGATAGTGAGGGGTATAGGGACTGTAGGGGGTCATGGAGATTGTGAGGGGTGTACAGACTGTTGGGGTCTGTGGAGATAGTGGGGGGTGTAAGGTCTGTAGGGGGTTATGGAGATCGTGAGGGGTGTAGGGACTGTAGGGGTTTGTGGAGATTGTGAGGGGTGTAGGGAATGTAGGGGTTTATGGAGATAGGGAGGGGTGTACGGACTGTAGCTGGTTATCGAGATAGTGAGGGGTGTTGGGACTGTAGGAGGATATGGAAATAGTGAGGGGTGTAGGGAATCTAGGGGTTTGTGGAGATAGTGAGGGGTGTAGGGACTGTAGGGGGTTATGGCGATAGGGAGGGGTATAGGGAATGTAAGGAGTTATGGAGATAGTGAGAGGTGTACGGACTCTCGGGGTTTGTGGATATCGTAAGGAGTGTAGCGACCGTAGGGGGTTATGGAGATAGGGAGGCAATAGGTACTGAAGGGGTTTGTGAAGATAGTGAAGGGTGTAGGGACTGTAGGGGGTTATGGAGATAGTGAGGGCTGTAAGGACTGTAGGGGGTTAAGAAAGTGAGGGGTATAGGGACTGTAGTGGGTATGTCGAGATAGTGGGGGGTGTTGGGGCTGTAGGGGTTTATGCAGATAGTGAGGGGTGTAGGGACTCTAGGGGATTATGGAGATAGTGAGGGGTGTACGGACTGTAGGGGGTTATGGAGATAATGGGGGTGTAGGAACTGTAGGGAATTATGCAGTTTGTGACGGGGGTAGAGACTGTAGGCGGTTATGGAGATAGTGAGGAGTTTAGGGACTGTAGAGGGTTATAGAGATAATGAGGGGTGTAGGGACTGTAGGGCTTTATAGAGATAGTGAGGGGTGTAGGGACTGCCGGGGGTTACGGAAATAGTGAGTTGTTTAGGGACTGTAGGGGTCTGCGGAGATAGTGAGGGGTGTAGGGACTGTAGGGGGTTATGGAGATAGTGAGGGGTGCAGGGACTGTAGGGGATTATGGAGATAGTCAGGGTTGTAGGATCTGTATGGGGTTATAGAGATAGTGAGGTCTGTAAGGACCGTAGAGGGTTAAGGAGATAGTGAGGGGTGTAGGGACTGTAGGGGTTTATAAAGATATTGAGGGGTGTAGGGACTGCAGGGGGTTACGAAGATAGTGAGGTGTGTAGGGTCTGTAGGGTACATGGAGATAGTGAGGGGTGTACGGGCTGTAGGGGTCTGTGGAGTTAGTGAGGGGTGCTAAGACTGTAGGGGGTTAGGGAGATAGTGAGGGGTATAGGGACTGTAGGGGGTTATGGAGGTAATGAGGGGTGTAGGGACTGTAGATGGTTATGGAGATAGTGAGGGGTGTAGGGACTGTAGGGAGTTATTGAGATAGTCAGGGGTGTAGGGACTGCAGGGGGTTACGGAGATATTTAGGTGTGTAGGGACTGTAGGGTATATGCAGATAGTAAGCGGTGTAGGGACTGTAGGGGGTCATGGAGATTGTGAGTGGTGTACGGACTGTTCGGGTCTGTGGAGATAGTGGGGGGTGTAAGGTCTGTAGGGGGTTATGGAGATAATGAGGGGTGCAGGGACTGTAGGGGTTATGGAGATCGTGAGGGGTGTAGGGACTGTAGGGGTCGGTGGAGATAGTGAGGGGTGTAGGGACTGTAGGGGGTTATGGAGATAGTGAGGGTTGTAGGGACTGTAGGGGATTATGGAGATAGTCAGGGGTGTAGGGTCTGTAGGGGGTTATAGAGATAGTGAGGGCTGTAAGGACTGTAGCGGGTTAATGAGGTAGTGAGGGGTGTAGGGACTGTAGGGGGTTTGTCGAGATAGTGGCGGGTGTAGGGACTGTAGGCGTTTATGGAGATAGTGAGGGGTGTGGGGACTCTAGGGGATTATGGAGATAGGTAGGGGTGTACGGACTGTAGGGGGTTATGGATTTAATGAGTGGTGTAGGGACTGTAAGGGATTATGCAGTTAGTGACGGGGTTAGGGACTGTAGGTGGTTATGGAGATAGTGAGGGGTTTAGGGACTGTAGGGGGTTATGGAGATAATGAGGGGTGTAGGGACTGCCGGGGGTTACGGAAATAGTGAGTTGTTTAGGGACTGTAGGGGTCTGCGGAGATAGTGAGGGGTGCAGGGACTGTAGGGGATTATGGAGATAGTCAGGGTTGTAGGATCTGTATGGGGTTATAGAGATAGTGAGGTCTGTAAGGACCGTAGAGGGTTAAGGAGATAGTGAGGGGTGTAGGGACTGTAGGGGTTTATAAAGATATTGAGGGGTGTTGGGACTGCAGGGGGTTACGAAGATAGTGAGGTGTGTAGGGTCTGTAGGGTACATGGAGATAGTTAGGGGTGTACGGGCTGTAGGGGTCTGTGGAGTTAGTGAGGGGTGCTAAGACTGTAGGGGGTTAGGGAGATAGTGAGGGGTATAGGGACTGTAGGGGGTTATGGAGGTAATGAGGGGTGTAGGGACTGTAGATGGTTATGGAGATAGTGAGGGGTGTAGGGACTGTAGTGGTTTGTGGAGATAGTGAGGGGTGTAGGGACTGTAGATGGTTATGGAGATAGTGAGGGGTGTAGGGATTGTAGTGGTTTGTGGAGATAGTGAGGGGTGTAGGGACTGTAGGGGTTATGGAGATAGGGAGGGGTGCAGGGAATGTAGGGAGTTATGGAGATAGTGAGAGGTGTACGGACTCTCGGGGTTTGTGGATATCGTAAGGAGTGTAGGGACTGTAGAGGGTTATGGAGATAGGGAGGGAATAGGTACTGAAGGGGTTTGTGGAGATAGTGAGGGTGTAGGGACTGTAGGGGATTATGGAGATAGTGAGGGGTGTACGGACTGTAGGGGGTTATGGAGACAATGAGGGGTGTAGGGACTGTAGGGGATTATGCAGTTTGTGACGGGGGTAGGGACTGTAGGCGGTTATGGAGATAGTGAGGAGTTTAGGGACTGTAGAGGGTTATGGAGAAAATGAGGGGTGTAGGGACTGTAGGGCTTTATAGAGATAGTGAGGGGTGTAGGGACAGCCGGGGGTTACGGAGATAATGAGTTGTGTAGGGACTGTAGGGGTCTGCACAGATAGTGAGGGGTGTAGGGACTGTAGGGGGTTATGGAGATAGTGAGGGGTGCAGGGACTGTAGGTTATATGGAGATAGTGAGGGGTGTAGGGACTGTAGGGGGTCATGGAGATAGTGACGGGTGTAGGGTCTGCAGGGGGATACGGAGATAGTGAGGGGTGTAGGGACTGTAGGGGATTATGGAGATAGTGAGGGGTGCAAGGACTGTAGGGGATTATGGACATAGTCAGGGTTGTAGGGTCTGTATGGGGTTATGGAGATAGTGAGGTGTGTAGGGACTGTAGGTTATATGGAGATAGTGAGGGGTGTAGGGACTGTAGGGGGTCATGGAGATAGTGACGGGTGTAGGGACTGCAGGGGGATACGGAGATAGTGAGGTGTGTAGGGACTGTAGGGTATATAGAGATAGTGGGGGGTGTAGGGTCTGTAGGGTGTTATGGAGATAATGACGGGTGTAGGGACTGTAGGGGTTTGTGGAGATATTGAGGGGTTTAGGGACTGTAGGTGGTTATAGCTATAGTGAGGGGTATAGGGACTATAGGGGTTTGTGGAGTTAGTGAGGGGTGCTAAGACTGTAGGGGGTTAGGGAGATAGTGAGGGGTGTAGGGACTGTAGGGGGTTATTGAGGTAATGAGGGGTCTAGGGACTGTAGGGGGTTATGGAGATAGTGAGTGGTGTAGGGACTGTAGGGGGTCATAGAGATAGTGAGTGGTGTAGGGACTGTAGGGGTTTGCGGAGATAGTGAGGTGTATAGGGACTGTAGGGTGTATGCAGATAGTAAGGGGTGTAGGGACTGTAGGGGGTCATGGAGATTGTGAGTGGTGTACGGACTGCTGGGGTCTGTGGAGATAGTGGGGGGTGTAAGGTCTGTAGGGGGTTATGGAGATAATGAGGGGTGCAGGGACTGTAGGGGTTATGTAGATCGTGAGGGGTGTAGGGACTGTAGGGGTCAGTGGAGATACTGAGGTGTGTAGGGACTGTAGGGGTTTATGGAGATAGTGAGGGTTGTAGGGACTGCAGGGGATTATGGAGATAGTCAGGGGTGTAGGGTCTGTAGGGGGTTATAGAGATGGTGAGGGCTGTAAGGACTGTAGCGGGTTAATGAGGTAGTAAGGGGTGTAGGGACTGTAGGGGTTTTGTCGAGATAGTGGCGGGTGTAGGGACTGTAGGCGTTTATGGAGATAGTGAGGGGTGTAGGGACTCTAGGGGATTATGGAGATAGGTAGGGGTGTACGGACTGTAGGGGGTTATGGATTTAATGAGTGGTGTAGGGACTGTAAGGGATTATGCAGTTAGTGACGGGGTTAGGGACTGTAGGTGGTTATGGAGATAGTGAGGGGTTTAGGGACTGTAGGGGGTTATGGAGATAATGAGGGGTGTAGGGACTGTAGGGGATTATACAGTTATTGACGGGGGTAGGGATTGCAGGCGGCTATGGAGATAGTGAAGGGTGTAGGGACTGTAGGGGGTTATAGAAACAGTGAGGGGTGTAGGGTCTGCAGGTGTTTGTGGAGATAGTGTGGCGTGTAGGATCTTTAAGGGATATAGCTATAGTGAGGGGTGTAGGGACTGTAGGGGATGGTGGAGTTACTGAGGGGTGCTGAGACTGTAGTGGGTTAGGGAGATAGTGAGGGGTGTAGGGGCTGTAGGGGGTTATAGAGAGAGTGAGGGGTGTAGGGACTGTAGGGGTTTGTGGAGATAGTGAGGGGTGTAGGGAATGTAGGGGTTTATGGAGATAGGGAGGGGTGTCCGGACTGTCGCTGGTTATCGAGATAGTGAGGGGTGTTGGGACTGTAGGGGGTTATGGAGATAGTGAGGGGTGTAGGGACTGTAGGGGTTTGTGGAGATAGTGAGGGGTGTAGGGACTTTAGGGGATTATGGAGATAGGTAGGGTTGTCCGGACTGTAGGGGGTTATGGAGATAATGAGGGATGTAGGGCCTGTAGGGGATTATGCAGTTAGTGACGAGGGTAGGGACTGTAGGCGGTTATGGAGATAGTGAGGGGTTTAGGGACTGTAGGCGGTTATGGAGATAGTGAGGGTTGTAGGGACTGTATGGGGTTATGCAGATAGTGAGGGGTGTAGGGACTGTAGGCGGTTATGGAGATAGTGAGGGGTGTAGGGACTGAAGGGGGTCATAGAGATAGTGAGTGGTGTAGGGACTGCAGGGGTTTGCGGAGATAGTGAGGTGCGTAGGATCTGTAGGGGGTTATGGATATAGCGAGGGAATAGGGACTGAATGGGTTGGTGGAGATAGTGAGGGGTGTGGGGACTGTAGGGTGTATGGAGATACTAAGGGGTGCAGAGAATGTAGTGGGTTATGCAGATAGTGAGAGGTGTAGGGACTGCCGGGGGTTACGGAAATAGTGAGTTGTGTGGGGACTGTAGGGGTCTGCAGAGATAGTGAGGGGTGTAGGGACTGTAGGGGGTTATGGAGATAGTGAGGGGTGCAGGGACTGTAGGGGATTATGGAGATAGTGCCGGTTGTAGGGTCTGTATGGCGTTATAGAGATAGTGAGGTCTGTAAGGACTGTAGCATGTTAAGGAGATAGTGAGGGGTGTAGGGACTGTAGGGGTTTATAAAGATATTGAGGGGTGTAGGGACTGCAGGGGGTTACGGAGATAGTGAGGTGTGTAGGGTCTGTAGGGTACATGGAGATAGTGAGGGGTGTACGGGCTGTAGGGGTCTGTGGAGTTAGTGAGGGGTGCTAAGACTGTAGGGGGTTAGGGAGATAGTGAGGGGTATAGGGACTGTAGGGGGTCATGGAGATTGTGAGGGGTGTACAGACTGTTGGGGTCTGTGGAGATAGTGGGGGGTGTAAGGTCTGTAGGGGGTTATGGAGATCGTGAGGGCTGTAGGGACTGTAGGGGTTTGTGGAGATTGTGAGGGGTGTAGGGAATGTAGGGGTTTATGGAGATAGGGAGGGGTGTACGGACTGTAGCTGGTTATCGAGATAGTGAGGGGTGTTGGGGCTGTAGGAGGTTATGGAGATAGTGAGGGGTGTAGGGAATCTAGGGGTTTGTGGAGATAGTGAGGGGTGTAGGGACTGTAGGGGGTTATGGCGATAGGGAGGGGTATAGGGAATGTAAGGAGTTATGGAGATAGTGAGAGGTGTACGGACTCTCGGGGTTTGTGGATATCGTAAGGAGTGTAGCGACCGTAGGGGGTTATGGAGATAGGGAGGTAATAGGTACTGAAGGGTTTTGTGGAGATAGTGAAGGGTGTAGGGACTGTAGGGGGTTATGGAGATAGTGAGGGCTGTAAGGACTGTAGGGGGTTAAGAAAGTGAGGGGTATAGGGACTGTAGTGGGTATGTCGAGATAGTGGGGGGTGTAGGGGCTGTAGGGGTTTATGCAGATAGTGAGGGGTGTAGGGACTCTAGGGGATTATGGAGATAGTGAGGGGTGTACGGACTGTAGGGGGTTATGGAGATAATGGGGGTGTAGGAACTGTAGGGAATTATGCAGTTTGTGACGGGGGTAGGGACTGTAGGCGGTTATGGAGATAGTGAGGAGTTTAGGGACTGTAGAGGGTTATAAAGATAATGAGGGGTGTAGGGACTGTAGGGCTTTATAGAGATAGTGAGGGGTGTAGGGACTGCCGGGGGTTACGGAAATAGTGAGTTGTTTAGGGACTGTAGGGGTCTGCGGAGATAGTGAGGGGTGTAGGGACTGTAGGGGGTTATGGAGATAGTGAGGGGTGTAGGGACTGTAGGGGATTATGGAGATAGTCAGGTTGTAGGATCTGTATGGGGTTATAGAGATAGTGAGGTCTGTAAGGACCGTAGAGGGTTAAGGAGATAGTGAGGGGTGTAGGGACTGTAGGGGTTTATAAAGATATTGAGGGGTGTAGGGACTGCAGGGGGTTACGAAGATAGTGAGGTGTGTAGGGTCTGTAGGGTACATGGAGATAGTTAGGGGTGTACGGGCTGTAGGGGTCTGTGGAGTTAGTGAGGGGTGCTAAGACTGTAGGGGGTTAGGGAGATAGTGAGGGGTATAGGGACTGTAGGGGGTTATGGAGGTAATGAGGGGTGTAGGGACTGTAGATGGTTATGGAGATAGTGAGGGGTGTAGGGACTGTAGGGAGTTATTGAGATAGTAAGGGGTGTAGGGACTGCAGGGGGTTACGGAGATATTTAGGTGTGTAGGGACTGTAGGGTATATGCAGATAGTAAGCGTTGTAGGGACTGTAGGGGGTCATGGAGATTGTGAGTGGTGTACGGACTGTTGGGGTCTGTGGAGATAGTGGGGGGTGTAAGGTCTGTAGGGGATTATGGAGATAATGAGGGGTGCAGGGACTGTAGGGGTTATGGAGATCGTGAGGGGTGTAGGGACTGTAGGGGTCGGTGGAGATAGTGAGGGGTGTAGGGACTGTAGGGGGTTATGGAGATAGTGAGGGTTGTAGGGACTGTAGGGGATTATGGAGATAGTCAGGGGTGTAGGGTCTGTAGGGGGTTATAGAGATAGTGAGGGCTGTAAGGACTGTAGCGGGTTAATGAGTTAGTGAGGCGTGTAGGGACTGTAGGGGGTTTGTCGAGATACTGGCGGGTGTAGGGACTGTAGGTGTATATGGAGATAGTTCGGGGTGTTGGGACTCTAGGGGAATATGGAGTTAGGTAGGGGTGTACGGACTGTCGGTGTTTATGGAGATAATGAGGGATGTAGGGACTGTAGGGGATTATGCAGTTAGTGAGGGGTGTAGGGACTGTAGGCGGTTATGGAGATAGTGAGGGGTGTAGGGACTGTAGTGGTTTGTGGAGATAGTGAGGGGTGTAGGGACTGTAGGGGTTATGGAGATAGGGAGGGGTGTAGGGAATGTAGGGAGTTATGGAGATAGTGAGAGGTGTACGGACTCTCGGGGTTTGTGGATATCGTAAGGAGTGTAGGGACTGTAGAGGGTTATGGAGATAGGGAGGGAATAGGTACTGAAGGGGTTTGTGGAGATAGTGAGGGTGTAGGGACTGTAGGGGATTATGGAGATAGTGAGGGGTGTACGGACTGTAGGGGGTTATGGAGACAATGAGGGGTGTAGGGACTGTAGGGGATTATGCAGTTTGTGACGGGGGTAGGGACTGTAGGCGGTTATGGAGATAGTGAGGAGTTTAGGGACTGTAGAGGGTTATGGAGAAAATGAGGGGTGTAGGGACTGTAGGGCTTTATAGAGATAGTGAGGGGTGTAGGGACAGCCGGGGGTTACGGAGATAATGAGTTGTGTAGGGACTGTAGGGGGTCTGCGCAGATAGTGAGGGTGTAGGGACTGTAGGGGGTTATGGAGATAGTGAGGGGTGCAGGGACTGTAGGGGATTATGGAGATAGTCAGGGTTGTAGGGTCTGTATGGGGTTATAGAGATAGTAAGGTGTGTAGGGACTGTAGGTTATATGGAGATAGTGAGGGGTGTAGGGACTGTAGGGGGTCATGGAGATAGTGACGGGTGTAGGGACTGCAGGGGGATACGGAGATAGTGAGGTGTGTAGGGACTGTATGGTATATAGAGATAGTGGGGGGTGTAGGGTCTGTAGGGTGTTATGGAGATAATGACGGGTGTAGGGACTGTAGGGGTTTGTGGAGATATTGAGGGGTTTAGGGACTGTAGGTTGTTATAGCTATAGTGAGGGGTATAGGGATTATAGGGGTTTGTGGAGTTAGTGAGGGGTGCTAAGACTGTAGGGGGTTAGGGAGATAGTGAGGGGTGTAGGGACTGTAGGGGGTTATTGAGGTAATGAGGGGTCTAGGGGCTGTAGGGGGTTAAGGAGATAGTGAGGGGTGTAGGGACTGTAGGGGGTTATGGAGATAGTGAGGGATGTAGGGACTATAGGGGGTCATAGAGATAGTGAGTGGTGTAGGGACTGTAGGGGTTTGCGGAGATAGTGAGGTGCGTAGGGACTGTAGGGGGTTATGGATATAGGGTGGGAATAGGGACTGAATGGGTTGGTATAGATAGTGAGGGGTGTGGGGACTGTAGGGGGTATGGAGATACTAAGGGGTGTAGAGAATGTAGTGGGTTATGCAGATAGTGAGGGGTTCAGGGACTGTAGGGGGTTATGGAGATAGTGAGGGGTGTAGGGACTGTAGGGGTTTGCGGAGATATTTCGGTGTGTAGGGACTGTAGGGTATATGCAGATAGTAAGGGGTGTAGGGACTGTAGGGGGTCATGGAGATTGTGAGTGGTGTACGGACTGTTGGGGTCTGTGGAGATAGTGGGGGGTGTAAGGTCTGTAGGGGGTTATGGAGATAATGAGGGGTGCAGGGACTGTAGGGGTTATGTAGATCGTGAGGGGTGTAGGGACTGTAGGGGTCAGTGGAGATACTGAGGTGTGTAGGGACTGTAGGGGTTTATGGAGATAGTGAGGGTTGTAGGGACTGCAGGGGATTATGGAGATAGTCAGGGGTGTAGGGTCTGTAGGGGGTTATAGAGATGGTGAGGGCTGTAAGGACTGTAGCGGGTTAATGAGGTAGTGAGGGGTGTAGGGACTGTAGGGGTTTTGTCGAGATAGTGGCGGGTGTAGGGACTGTAGGCGTTTATGGAGATAGTGAGGGGTGTAGGGACTCTAGGGGATTATGGAGATAGGTAGGGGTGTACGGACTGTAGGGGGTTATGGATTTAATGAGTGGTGTAGGGACTGTAAGGGATTATGCAGTTAGTGACGGGGTTAGGGACTGTAGGTGGTTATGGAGATGGTGAGGGGTTTAGGGACTGTAGGGGGTTATGGAGATAATGAGGGGTGTAGGGACTGTAGGGGATTATACAGTTATTGACGGGGGTAGGGATTGCAGGCGGCTATGGAGATAGTGAAGGGTGTAGGGACTGTAGGGGGTTATAGAAACAGTGAGGGGTGTAGGGTCTGCAGGTGTTTGTGGAGATAGTGTGGCGTGTAGGATCTTTAAGGGATATAGCTATAGTGAGGGGTGTAGGGACTGTAGGGGATGGTGGAGTTACTGAGGGGTGCTGAGACTGTAGTGGGTTAGGGAGATAGTGAGGGGTGTAGGGGCTGTAGGGGGTTATAGAGAGAGTGAGGGGTGTAGGGACTGTAGGGGTTTGTGGAGATAGTGAGGGGTGTAGGGAATGTAGGGGTTTATGGAGATAGGGAGGGGTGTCCGGACTGTCGCTGGTTATCGAGATAGTGAGGGGTGTTGGGACTGTAGGGGTTTGTGGAGATAGTGAGGGGTGTAGGGACTTTAGGGGATTATGGAGATAGGTAGGGTTGTCCGGACTGTAGGGGGTTATGGAGATAATGAGGGATGTAGGGCCTGTAGGGGATTATGCAGTTAGTGACGAGGGTAGGGACTGTAGGCGGTTATGGAGATAGTGAGGGGTTTTGGGACTGTAGGCGGTTATGGAGATAGTGAGGGTTGTAGGGACTGTATGGGGTTATGCAGATAGTGAGGGGTGTAGGGACTGTAGGCGGTTATGGAGATAGTGAGGGGTGTAGGGACTGAAGGGGGTCATAGAGATAGTGAGTGGTGTAGGGACTGCAGGGGTTTGCGGAGATAGTGAGGTGCGTAGGATCTGTAGGGGGTTATGGATATAGCGAGGGAATAGGGACTGAATGGGTTGGTGGAGATAGTGAGGGGTGTGGGGACTGTAGGGTGTATGGAGATACTAAGGGGTGCAGAGAATGTAGTGGGTTATGCAGATAGTGAGAGGTGTAGGGACTGCCGGGGGTTACGGAAATAGTGAGTTGTGTGGGGACTGTAGGGGTCTGCAGAGATAGTGAGGGGTGTAGGGACTGTAGGGGGTTATGGAGATAGTGAGGGGTGCAGGGACTGTAGGGGATTATGGAGATAGTGCCGGTTGTAGGGTCTGTATGGCGTTATAGAGATAGTGAGGTCTGTAAGGACTGTAGCATGTTAAGGAGATAGTGAGGGGTGTAGGGACTGTAGGGGTTTATAAAGATATTGAGGGGTGTAGGGACTGCAGGGGGTTACGGAGATAGTGAGGTGTGTAGGGTCTGTAGGGTACATGGAGATAGTGAGGGGTGTACGGGCTGTAGGGGTCTGTGGAGTTAGTGAGGGGTGCTAAGACTGTAGGGGGTTAGGGAGATAGTGAGGGGTATAGGGACTGTAGGGGGTCATGGAGATTGTGAGGGGTGTACAGACTGTTGGGGTCTGTGGAGATAGTGGGGGGTGTAAGGTCTGTAGGGGGTTATGGAGATCGTGAGGGCTGTAGGGACTGTAGGGGTTTGTGGAGATTGTGAGGGGTGTAGGGAATGTAGGGGTTTATGGAGATAGGGAGGGGTGTACGGACTGTAGCTGGTTATCGAGATAGTGAGGGGTGTTGGGGCTGTAGGAGGTTATGGAGATAGTGAGGGGTGTAGGGAATCTAGGGGTTTGTGGAGATAGTGAGGGGTGTAGGGACTGTAGGGGGTTATGGCGATAGGGAGGGGTATAGGGAATGTAAGGAGTTATGGAGATAGTGAGAGGTGTACGGACTCTCGGGGTTTGTGGATATCGTAAGGAGTGTAGCGACCGTAGGGGGTTATGGAGATAGGGAGGGAATAGGTACTGAAGGGGTTTGTGGAGATAGTGAAGGGTGTAGGGACTGTAGGGGGTTATGGAGATAGTGAGGGCTGTAAGGACTGTAGGGGGTTAAGAAAGTGAGGGGTATAGGGACTGTAGTGGGTATGTCGAGATAGTGGGGGGTGTAGGGGCTGTAGGGGTTTATGCAGATAGTGAGGGGTGTAGGGACTCTAGGGGATTATGCAGATAGTGAGGGGTGTACGGACTGTAGGGGGTTATGGAGATAATGGGGGTGTAGGAACTGTAGGGAATTATGCAGTTTGTGACGGGGGTAGGGACTGTAGGCGGTTATGGAGATAGTGAGGAGTTTAGGGACTGTAGAGGGTTATAAAGATAATGAGGGGTGTAGGGACTGTAGGGCTTTATAGAGATAGTGAGGGGTGTAGGGACTGCCGGGGGTTACGGAAATAGTGAGTTGTTTAGGGACTGTAGGGGTCTGCGGAGATAGTGAGGGGTGTAGGGACTGTAGGGGGTTATGGAGATAGTGAGGGGTGTAGGGACTGTAGGGGATTATGGAGATAGTCAGGGTTGTAGGATCTGTATGGGGTTATAGAGATAGTGAGGTCTGTAAGGACCGTAGAGGATTAAGGAGATAGTGAGGGGTGTAGGGACTGTAGGGGTTTATAAAGATATTGAGGGGTGTAGGGACTGCAGGGGGTTACGAAGATAGTGAGGGGTGTAGGGTCTGTAGGGTACATGGAGATAGTTAGGGGTGTACGGGCTGTAGGGGTCTGTGGAGTTAGTGAGGGGTGCTAAGACTGTAGGGGGTTAGGGAGATAGTGAGGGGTATAGGGACTGTAGGGGGTTATGGAGGTAATGAGGGGTGTAGGGACTGTAGATGGTTATGGAGATAGTGAGGGGTGTAGGGACTGTAGGGAGTTATTGAGATAGTAAGGGGTGTAGGGACTGCAGGGGGTTACGGAGATATTTAGGTGTGTAGGGACTGTAGGGTATATGCAGATAGTAAGCGTTGTAGGGACTGTAGGGGGTCATGGAGATTGTGAGTGGTGTACGGACTGTTGGGGTCTGTGGAGATAGTGGGGGGTGTAAGGTCTGTAGGGGATTATGGAGATAATGAGGGGTGCAGGGACTGTAGGGGTTATGGAGATCGTGAGGGGTGTAGGGACTGTAGGGGTCGGTGGAGATAGTGAGGGGTGTAGGGACTGTAGGGGGTTATGGAGATAGTGAGGGTTGTAGGGACTGTAGGGGATTATGGAGATAGTCAGGGGTGTAGGGTCTGTAGGGGGTTATAGAGATAGTGAGGGCTGTAAGGACTGTAGCGGGTTAATGAGTTAGTGAGGCGTGTAGGGACTGTAGGGGGTTTGTCGAGATACTGGCGGGTGTAGGGACTGTAGGTGTATATGGAGATAGTTCGGGGTGTTGGGACTCTAGGGGAATATGGAGTTAGGTAGGGGTGTACGGACTGTCGGTGTTTATGGAGATAATGAGGGATGTAGGGACTGTAGGGGATTATGCAGTTAGTGAGGGGTGTAGGGACTGTAGGCGGTTATGGAGATAGTGAGGGGTGTAGGGACTGTAGTGGTTTGTGGAGATAGTGAGGGGTGTAGGGACTGTAGGGGTTATGGAGATAGGGAGGGGTGTAGGGAATGTAGGGAGTTATGGAGATAGTGAGAGGTGTACGGACTCTCGGGGTTTGTGGATATCGTAAGGAGTGTAGGGACTGTAGAGGGTTATGGAGATAGGGAGGGAATAGGTACTGAAGGGGTTTGTGGAGATAGTGAGGGTGTAGGGACTGTAGGGGATTATGGAGATAGTGAGGGGTGTACGGACTGTAGGGGGTTATGGAGACAATGAGGGGTGTAGGGACTGTAGGGGATTATGCAGTTTGTGACGGGGGTAGGGACTGTAGGCGGTTATGGAGATAGTGAGGAGTTTAGGGACTGTAGAGGGTTATGGAGAAAATGAGGGGTGTAGGGACTGTAGGGCTTTATAGAGATAGTGAGGGGTGTAGGGACAGCCGGGGGTTACGGAGATAATGAGTTGTGTAGGGACTGTAGGGGTCTGCGCAGATAGTGAGGGGTGTAGGGACTGTAGGGGGTTATGGAGATAGTGAGGGGTGCAGGGACTGTAGGGGATTATGGAGATAGTCAGGGTTGTAGGGTCTGTATGGGGTTATAGAGATAGTAAGGTGTGTAGGGACTGTAGGTTATATGGAGATAGTGAGGGGTGTAGGGACTGTAGGGGGTCATGGAGATAGTGACAGGTGTAGGGACTGCAGGGGGATACGGAGATAGTGAGGTGTGTAGGGACTGTATGGTATATAGAGATAGTGGGGGGTGTAGGGTCTGTAGGGTGTTATGGAGATAATGACGGGTGTAGGGACTGTAGGGGTTTGTGGAGATATTGAGGGGTTTAGGGACTGTAGGTTGTTATAGCTATAGTGAGGGGTATAGGGATTATAAGGGTTTGTGGAGTTAGTGAGGGGTGCTAAGACTGTAGGGGGTTAGGGAGATAGTGAGGGGTGTAGGGACTGTAGGGGGTTATTGAGGTAATGAGGGGTCTAGGGGCTGTAGGGGGTTAAGGAGATAGTGAGGGGTGTAGGGACTGTAGGGAGTTATGGAGATAGTGAGGGATGTAGGGACTATAGGGGGTCATAGAGATAGTGAGTGGTGTAGGGACTGTAGGGGTTTGCGGAGATAGTGAGGTGCGTAGGGACTGTAGGGGGTTATGGATATAGGGTGGGAATAGGGACTGAATGGGTTGGTATAGATAGTGAGGGGTGTGGGGACTGTAGGGGGTATGGAGATACTAAGGGGTGTAGAGAATGTAGTGGGTTATGCAGATAGTGAGGGGTTCAGGGACTGTAGGGGGTTATGGAGATAGTGAGGGGTGTAGGGACTGTAGGGGTTTGCGGAGATATTTCGGTGTGTAGGGACTGTAGGGTATATGCAGATAGTAAGGGGTGTAGGGACTGTAGGGGGTCATGGAGATTGTGAGTGGTGTACGGACTGTTGGGGTCTGTGGAGATAGTGGGGGGTGTAAGGTCTGTAGGGGGTTATGGAGATAATGAGGGGTGCAGGGACTGTAGGGGTTATGGAGATCGTGAGGGGTGTAGGGACTGTAGGGGTCGGTGGAGATACTGAGGGGTGTAGGGACTGTAGGGGGTTATGGAGATAGTGAGGTTTGTAGGGACTGTAGGGGATTATGGAGATAGTCAGGGGTGTAGGGTCTGTAGGGGGTTATAGAGATAGTGAGGGCTGTAAGGACTGTAGCGGGTTAATGAGGTAGTGAGGGGTGTAGGGACTGTAGGGGGTTTGTCGAGATAGTGGCGGGTGTAGGGACTGTAGGCGTTTATGGAGATAGTGAGGGGTGTGGGGACTCTAGGGGATTATGGAGATAGGTAGGGGTGTACGGACTGTAGGGGGTTATGGATTTACTGAGGGGTGTAGGGACTGTAAGGGATTATGCAGTTAGTGACGGGGTTAGGGACTGTAGGTGGTGATGGAGATAGTGAGGGGTTTAGGGACTGTAGGGGGTTATGGAGATAATGAGGGGTGTAGGGACTGTAGGGGATTATACAGTTATTGACGGGGGTAGGGATTGCAGGCGGCTATGGAGATAGTGAAGGGTGTAGGGACTGTAGGGGGTTATAGAAACAGTGAGGGGTGTAGGGTCTGTAGGTGTTTGTGGAGATAGTGGGGCGTGTAGGGTCTTTAAGGGTTATAGCTATAGTGAGGGGTGTAGGGACTGTAGGGGATGGTGGAGTTACTGAGGGGTGCTGAGACTGTAGGGGGTTAGGGAGATAGTGAGGGGTGTAGGGGCTGTAGGGGGTTATAGAGAGAGTGAGGGGTGTAGGGACTGTAGGGGTTTGTGCAGATACTGAGGGGTGTAGGGAATGTAGGGGTTTATGGAGATAGGGAGGGGTGTACGGACTGTAGCTGGTTATCGAGATAGTGAGGGGTGTTGGGACAGTAGGGGGTTATGGAGATAGTGAGGGGTGTAGGGACTGTAGTGGTTTGTGGAGATAGTGAGGGGTGTAGGGACTGTAGGGGGTTTGTCGAGATACTGGCGGGTGTAGGGACTGTAGGTGTATATGGAGATAGTGAGGGGTGTAAGGACTCTAGGGGATTATGGAGATAGGTAGGGTTGTACGGACTGTAGGGGGTTATGGAGATAATGAGGGATGTAGGGACTGTAGGGGATTATGCAGTTAGTGACGGGGGTAGGGACTGTAGGCGGTTATGGAGATAGTGAGGGGTTTAGGGACTGCCGGGGGTTACGGAAATAGTGAGTTGTTTACGGACTGTAGGGGTCTGCGGAGATACTGAGGGGTGTAGGGACTGTAGGGGGTTATGGAGATAGTGAGGGGTGCAGGGACTGTAGGGGATTATGGAGATAGTGCGGGTTGTAGGGTCTGTATGGCGTTATAGAGATAGTGAGGTCTGTAAGGACTGTAGGACGTTAAGGAGATAGTGATGGGTGTAGGGACTGTAGGGATTTATAAAGATATTGAGGGGTGTAGGGACTGCAGGGGGTTACGAAGATAGTGAGGTGTGTAGGGTCTGTAGGGTACATGGAGATAGTTAGGGGTGTACGGGCTGTAGGGGTCTGTGGAGTTAGTGAGGGGTGCTAAGACTGTAGGGGGTTAGGGAGATAGTGAGGGGTATAGGGACTGTAGGGGGTTATGGAGATTGTGAGGGGTGTACAGACTGTTGGGGTCTGTGGAGATAGTGGGGGGTGTAAGGTCTGTAGGGGTTATGGAGATCGTGAGGGCTGTAGGGACTGTAGGGGTTTGTGGAGATTGTGAGGGGTGTAGGGAATGTAGGGGTTTATGGAGATAGGGAGGGGTGTACAGACTGTAGCTGGTTATCGAGATAGTGAGGGGTGTTGGGACTGTTGGGGGTTATGGAGATAGTGAGGGGTGTAGGGAATCTAGGGGTTTGTGGAGATAGTGAGGGGTGTAGGGACTGTAGGGGGTTATGGCGATAGGGAGGGGTATAGGGAATGTAAGGAGTTATGGAGATAGTGAGAGGTGTACGTACTCTCGGGGTTAGTGGATATCGTAAGGAGTGTAGCGACTGTAGGGTGTTATGGAGATAGGGAGGGAATAGGTACTGAAGGGGTTTGTGGAGATAGTGAAGGGTGTAGGGACTGTAGGGGTTTATGGAGATAGTGAGGGCAGTAAGGACTGTCGGGGGTTAAGAAAGTGAGGGGTATAGGGACTGTAGTGGGTATGTCGAGATAGTGGGGGGTGTAGGGACTGCCGGGTGTTACGGAAATAGTGAGTTGTTTAGGGACTGTAGGGGTCTGCGGAGATAGTGAGGGGTGCAGGGACTGTAGGGGATTATGGAGATAGTCAGGATTGTAGGATCTGTATGGGGTTATAGAGATAGTGAGGTCTGTAAGGACCGTAGAGGGTTAAGGAGATAGTGAGGGGTGTAGGGACTGTAGGGGTTTATAAAGATATTGAGGGGTGTAGGGACTGCAGGGGGTTACGAAGATAGTGAGGTGTGTAGGGTCTGTAGGGTACATGGAGATAGTTAGGGGTGTACGGGCTGTAGGGGTCTGTGGAGTTAGTGAGGGGTGCTAAGACTGTGGGGGGTTAGGGAGATAGTGAGGGGTATAGGGACTGTAGGGGGTTATCGAGGTAATGAGGGGTGTAGGGACTGTAGATGGTTATGGAGATAGTGAGGGGTGTAGGGACTGTAGGGGGTTATTGAGATAGTAAGGGGTGTAGGGACTGCAGGGGGTTACGGAGATATTTAGGTGCGTAGGGACTGTAGGGTATATGCAGATAGTAAGCGGTGTAGGGACTGTAGGGGGTCATGGAGATTGTGAGTGGTGTACGGACAGTTGGGGTCTGTGGAGATAGTGGGGGGTGTAAGGTCTGTAGGGGGTTATGGAGATAATGAGGGGTGCAGGGACTGTAGGGGTTATGGAGATCGTGAGGGGTGTAGGGACTGTAGGGGTCGGTGGAGATAGTGAGGGATGTAGGGACTGTAGGGGGTTATGGAGATAGTGAGGGTTGTAGGGACTGTAGGGGATTATGGAGATAGTCAGGGGTGTAGGGTCTGTAGGGGGTTATAGAGATAGTGAGGGCTGTAAGGACTGTAGCGGGTTAATGAGTTAGTGAGGGGTGTAGGGACTGTAGGGGGTTTGTCGAGATACTGGCGGGTGTAGGGACTGTAGGTGTATATAGAGATAGTTCGGGGTGTTGGGACTCTAGGGGATTATGGAGTTAGGTAGGGGTGTACGGACTGTAGGGGTTTATGGAGATAATGAGGGATGTAGGGACTGTAGGGGATTATGCAGTTAGTGACGGTGGTAGGGACTGTAGGCGGTTATGGAGATAGTGAGGGGTTTAGGGACTGTAGGCGGTTATGGAGATAGTGAGGGGTTTAGGGAATGTAGGGGGTTATGCAGATAGTGAGGGGTGTAGGGACTGTAGGCGGTTATGGAGATAGTGAGGGGTGTAGGGTCTGTAGTGGTTTGTGGAGATAGTGAGGGGTGTAGGGACTGTAGGGGTTAATGGGATAGGGAGGGGTGTAGGGAATGTAGGGAGTTATGGAGATAGTGAGAGGTGTACGGACTCTCGGGGTTTGTGGATATCGTAAGGAGTGTAGGGACTGTAGAGGGTTATGGAGATAGGGAGGGAATAGGTACTGAAGGGGTTTGTGGAGATAGTAAGGTTGTAGGGACTGTAGGGGATTGTGGAGATAGTGAGGGGTGTACGGACTGTAGGGGGTTATGGAGACAATGAGGGGTGTAGGGACTGTAGGGGATTATGCAGTTTGTGACGGGGGTAGGGACTGTAGGCGGTTATGGAGATAGTGAGGAGTTTAGGGACTGTAGAGGGTTATGGAGAAAATGAGGGGTGTAGGGACTGTAGGGCTTTATAGAGATAGTGAGGGGTGTAGGGACAGCCGGGGGTTACGGAGATAATGAGTTGTGTAGGGACTGTAGGGGTCTGCGCAGATAGTGAGGGGTGTAGGGACTGTAGGGGGTTATGGAGATAGTGAGGGGTGCAGGGACTGTAGGGGATTATGGAGATAGTCAGGGTTGTAGGGTCTGTATGGGGTTATAGAGATAGTGAGGTGTGTAGGGACTGTAGGTTATATGGAGATAGTGAGTGGTGTAGGGACTGTAGGGGGTCATGGAGATAGTGACGGGTGTAGGGACTGCAGGGGGATACGGAGATAGTGAGGGGTGTAGGGACTGTAGGGGGTTATGGAGATAGTGAGGGTGCAAGGACTGTAGGGGATTATGGACATAGTCAGGGTTGTAGGGTCTGTATGGGGTTATAGAGATAGTGAGGTGTGTAGGGACTGTAGGTTATATGGAGATAGTGAGGGGTGTAGGGACTGTAGGGGGTCATGGAGATAGTGACGGGTGTAGGGACTGCAGGGGGATACGGAGATAGTGAGGTGTGTAGGGACTGTAGGGTATATAGAGATAGTGGGGGTGTAGGGTCTGTAGGGTGTTATGGAGATAATGACGGGTGTAGGGACTGTAGGGGTTTGTGGAGATATTGAGGGGTTTAGGGACTGTAGGTGGTTATAGCTATAGTGAGAGGTATAGGGACTATAGGGGTTTGTGGAGTTAGTGAGGGGTTTAGGGACTGTAGGTGGTTATAGCTATAGTGAGAGGTATAGGGACTATAGGGGTTTGTGGAGTTAGTGAGGGGTTTAGGGACTGTAGGTGGTTATAGCTATAGTGAGAGGTATAGGGACTATAGGGGTTTGTGGAGTTAGTGAGGGGTGCTAAGACTATTGGGGGTTAGGGAGATAGTGAGGGGTGTAGGGACTGTAGGGGGTTATTGAGGTAATGAGGGGTCTAGGGACTGTAGGGGGTTATGGAGATAGTGAGGGGTGTAGGGACTGTAGGGGGTTATGGAGATAGTGAGGGATGTAGGGGACTATAGGGGGTCATAGAGATAGTGAGTGGTGTAGGGACTGTAGGGGTTTGCGGAGATAGTGAGGTGCGTAGGGACTGTAGGGGGTTATGGATATAGGGAGGGAATAGGGACTGAATGGGTTGGTGGAGATAGTGAGTGGTGTGGGGACTGTAGGGGGTATGGAGATACTAAGGGGTGTAGAGAATGTAGTGGGTTATGCAGATAGTGAGGGGTGCAGGGACTGTAGGGGTTATGGAGATAGTGAGGGGTGTAGGGACTGTAGGGGTTTGCGGAGATATTTCGGTGTGTAGGGACTGTAGGGTATATGCAGATAGTAAGGGGTGTACGGACTGTAGGGGGTCATGGCGATTGTGAGGGGTGTACGGACTGTTGGGTTCTGTGGAGATAGTGAGGGGTGTAAGGTCTGTAGGGGGTTATGGAGAAAATGAGGGTTGCAGGGACTGTAGGGATTATGGAGATCGTGAGGGGTGTAGGGACTGTAGGGGTCGGTGGAGATAGTCAGAGGTGTAGGGTCTGTAGGGGGTTATAGAGATAGTGAGGGCTGTAAGGACTGTAGCGGGTTAATGAGGTAGTGAGGGGTGTAGGGACTGTAGGGGGTTTGTCGAGATACTGGCGGGTGTAGGGACTGTAGGTGTTTATGGAGATAGTGAGGGGTGTGGGGACTCTAGGGGATTATGGAGATAGGTAGGGGTGTACGGACTGTAGGGGGTTATGGAGATAATGAGGGAT